>NW_024064883.1:0-1151 GCF_009727055.1 Benincasa hispida | reverse complement strand
ATAAGTGTCTTGGGTATCTTCCATTGAGAATGGAATCTCATGGACAGTCAGCACGGGTGTGCTGATATTATGCCCCTTCCCATGGGCTAGAGGTTTGATGTAGAACCCGGTATATCATTTTGATTGGACAAGGGCTTGAAGGGGTTTAAGTCTCGGTTATGTCCAAATGGATGGATGTCTGAGAAGTCCTGAGTTGGATTGTTTCCCATGGGTTGGTTGCCCGATTAGAAAAGAGAAAGTTGATGACATACTGACACTCGAGATGGCATCCTAAAGCATCAGTGGGACTCGATAGTTCCCGGTTGGCCTGATACTTGCTCGAGTTCCGAAGCGAAGTAGGAGTATGGGGGATGTGTTGTTGGGAACCAAGATGAAGTAGAGAGATACGACATTGGATTATGATGACCTTAGCATCATATATGGGCAAGGTCCAGCCTCAGGACTTGACCTAGAGTAGAGGCAAGTCAACTAGAGTCGCACATGAAGGAAAATACATAAACGGGCAACATGTATGGCTGATGATGGTTCTTGATAAGCGTACCCAATCAGGAGAGAGAAAGCTGATGACATCTCGACAATTGGGATAGCATCCTAAAGCATCAGTGGGACTCGATATGTCAGTTGGTTTGATACTTGCTCGAGTTGTCTCGGTAAGAAATTGTAATGGCCCGGTAAAGCCTGGTAGGCAACCACTAGGCCCGTAGAAGCGTGGTAGGTGCCAAAGTAGGCCAGTAGGACCCGATAGGCATTGTTATGACCTTGAAAGCCAAATTTTTGTTTATCCCTTAGGACTTGGTTCGTGATCTATTAGGCAAATAAAAGTCCAGGTTGTTTGAGCTCGTATTGACTAAAACTTAAGGTAAGCGTCATTCTACTGGTTTGCCTTCGAACCAGTCGTCCTTTCCACTTGGACTACTTATTCAAGATTACTTGAACTATTTACTTAAGAATATATGGATTGGTTACTTAAGATTATATGGACTGATTTTTTAGACTGCTAAGACAGATTTGACTGATTATTCTAGACTGTTGGGACTGATAATTAATCACCGATTAAACTGCATGACTTAATGACATTAATCGACTGGATTTAATTGTTTTGTCTATGATGATTGTACCATTTACTGAGGATATATATAAAATTTTACCCC
>NW_024064882.1:28015-33258 GCF_009727055.1 Benincasa hispida | reverse complement strand
GACTCTGGATCTACTGACTCATGACCCCTAATCATCAGATGGGTCAGTTTTCGCTTAGGTCCTATCTTCTATCAGGGGGAGAGATTTATGTTGAAGCATAACCGACCACCCATTGTTATTATATGTTTTTCCGATCAATGTTTTCATGACATGTTGCTTGATTGTGCATTTGGTCACTACTACGTGAGAACTACTTACTGGGATTATTATATACTCATCCTATATATTTTTACAGACTTTGTAGGTAAGGACACAGTAGATGGCAGAATTGGACGTCGCTCAATATGCCCACATCAAACTCACTATTATAGGCATATACATTTTGTACCACCACGCCTAATGTTTTATGGATCCTGAGTTTTGATAAATAAACTTTTTATATAGTTTTTCTATCTAATTAATAAAATTAAGATATGTTCTTTGAAATTTCAACCAAAACTTATCTCATGATAGAAAAGTCTAAGTATGCATGTCGTAGCGATCAGATCATAATATGTAAGGATCGGGTCGTTACAGTTTGTATCAGAGCTTTTGGGCCAAATAGGCTCTATTGCATTAGAACAGTCGTGGTGATTGATGGTTCGGTGCTTGTTAAGTGATGCCCATAACCATTCCAAATATGTGGGTAAGTGGATTTTTCAAACGAGTAATTTAGTAAATAATTTAGTAAACATAAGGTATGAGTTAATTTTTTTAATTAGATTGCTTCCTTATTATGAAAATAAAATGTGTGCACCGCATCCAACATCAACCATTAGCATAAACGTAATATTGGACTAGAGGGGTGCAACCATACATACCCTGTTAGTCCCTAGCATAAACATAACATAAGATTAGGCCTGGAGGGGTGCAGCCATACATGCCCTGCTAGCCCTGGAAGCATAAATTTCTGCCCAAATTTCCTTCTAGTTTAAAAAGGGAAAACTCTACTGATCAAATCATAAAGAATAATAAGGAATAGCTAGATCACGGTAAGTAGTTTATCTCATCCTCTTTTTAAGTGTTCTATGGTAGTCTACCTTTATTATGTTGCATGATTATGTTAATTCATATATTGCATTACATGTTTAGAACACGTTTCTCTACAAAGGACCCCATGCATTATGTTTGATCACGATTACGTTAAAATCAAGTTTTAATTAGGTGTAAGTTATGCTTCCAATCTAATCATCAGATGGGTTAGTTTCCGCTTAATTCCTCATCTTCCTATCAGGGTGGAGAAATTTATGCTATCTAACCTCAATATTCAACTTCAATGGCTACGTTCTTATTTTCTATAAACACTAAAATATCAATAAAGGAGATGAAATTTTAGGAAAAACTTTCATAACATATGTATACGCATATAGCATTTCTCTATAATGCATATACATTAAATTTACTATTACATGCGAGCAACAATGAAATTAGTCTTTTAATGCATCATATATTTTGGAAAATTGTATGAGGTAGCAAAATTAATTAGTGTATTTATAATTTTAATAACAGTTTTTTTGGTTTTCAAATATATAAAAAAAATATGTGTTGAATGAGAAATTTTGGACCAATAAAAAACTGCCACATCATTCACTAAATTAATGAAGAAATTCTAAATCATCAAATTTGGGATCAACAAGGAGGTGTCATGTGTCCCAAATTGAAGTTGAAGACAAATTTCGATAACGCCACATGGTTTTATCATGATCGTTGAATCAGATAAGATTGATTTGACCCAATTTGATATTATTATTTTGGTTAAAAGTCCAATTTAGCCCATAAATAAGTTTAATTTGAACAAATTGCCAAATAAGACCCAAATCCAATTAATCAGGACTATGGATCGACCAAGCCCAAGCCCATGAAGTTCAGCAGAGAACTCTATAAATAGAGAAATTCTCCTCATTTGTGGGGGTCAGTAATTCTATACTCCAAAGAATTTATAGAGAATTCTTTACAATCAAAAGACTCATTGACTCCTGAAGCTGAACACACCTGAAGACTGAAGTCCTTCGAAGATACAAGAATCCTGAAGACTGAAGACCTTTGAAGATGCAAGCATTTTGAAGATGGAAATCCTTTGAAGATATAAACACTCTGAAGACTGAAGTCGTTTAAAGATACAAGCAATTCTACATTTAGAGAGTCCAAAGAGAATTCATCAACACGCAGAAGACTCCCAAGACTCCTAAAGCTGCACTTTTAGAAGATAGAAGACCCTTAAAGACTGAAGTCCTTCATAGATACAAGTATTCTTCCAAGACTTCAACTCCACGATCATCACGCGATTCGCTTCCTCAAATCAAGCGTACGCATTCAACTGAGAGATAATAAAAGGATCAAGTATTAGAAATCGAACCACATCGCATCAAATAAACTTTAACATCAACACCAACTTAAGTTCAACTCCACGAAACAAGTTTCTCTGGAAGCCTTGTGTGAACACTAATCCTCCAAGAGGATTAACAAGCCAAAAGGTCGATCATCCAAGAAAATCAACAAGTCCAAAGATCAATCCTCCAAAAAGATCAACAAGCGTAAAGGTCGATTGTCCAAGAAGATCATCAAGCCCAAAGGCCGATCATCCAAGAAGATCATCAAGCCCAAAGGCCGATCATCCAAGAAGATCATCAAGCCCAAAGGCTGATCATCCAAGAAGATCAACAAGCCCAAAGGCTGATCACCCAAGAAGATCAACAAGCCTAAAGACCGATCACCCAAGAAGATCAACAAGCCCAAAGGCCGATCACCCAAGAAGATCAACAAGCCCAAAAGCTAATCGTTCAATAAGATCAACTAGCTTAAAGTTTATAGTTTATTTTGAAAGCATCAAAATACTGTGTATTAGAGATTGTACTCACTTTCCACAATATTAATACAAATACAAAGTTCAAGTTCCACGAAATAAATTTCTCTTGAAATCTTATGCGAACAAATTGGCACACCCGGTGGGACTTCTCTACCTCTCATCTTTCTCTCGTCATCCAAGTCCATAAACCTACAAATGGCACCAAAGAAAATTGTATCCTGTCACACTCCCTCCCAGATTACCCTTTATTCTGGAAGAGGATATGACCATGATAGCCCTATTGCCAGCATAACACCCAAGCCTTCTAATCTAAATACCAACCTGTTTAAAACATTAGTAATATACGCATACAGCAAACCTCCCTTAAGATTCTACAAAGATTACATAAATAGATGCATACAGCCATGAAATTACATTTACAAAAAAATATTCACAGATGGCCTAAACATTCCTAAATAAGTCGTAGTCCTCTAAAAACATGTGTACATAAACAGATCATCAACCTAAGTCTTCTTAATAAGCTGAGTCTTTCAGTGGCAAGCAGTAGTAGGATCAACACTGAGGAAACTGACTGCTACTTGAAAAGGAAAACGCAGAAATTTTGTGAGCTAAAAGCCTAGTGAGCGACTATAGAATCGTATAACATCAAGCATGACATCACTATAAACATGTAAATATACTAATGAGTAACTCAAGAAATTGTCTCTAAATGTAGCTTTAAACCATTCTTAGACATCATTAAACATCATTATTCCCTAGTTGAGAACGAGCCTAAACGCTCTAGCTCCCAACGTTTATTACCGAGAAGTAGAACGATATAATAAACGTAAGATTAAGAATCTGGAGAAATAAGCACGAAGGAAGCATGTAATCAAACGGAGAGAGAATAACATTATATGTATTTTTAGCACACAGTAATTGTGTGGATCGCACTAGGCTAACACTATTCTAGAATGCAATAGACCGAGGATGGTCGTTAGTGTATAGGACCTAATACGTGTTTTTGTAATAGAGAACACACTATGGCTTAACAATGCAATATACAATTAACCATAATCATGGAGACAATTACACATGAGTAAAAGGATGGAAGGTAAATTGTACCATACCATACTCTTAATAAATTTGGGAAAGAGTTAAAATTAGAGAGAAGAGTGGGGGAAATCACACACAAAAGCTAGTAACATGGCAACTCCTAACGGTTGGATATCTGAATATAATTACCTTTAAGTTGCAAGTATTTTTTAGTGAGAGATGATTCAGATATAGATAGGCTTGTTCCCTTTTTGTATAAACTGAGGAAGGAAATTTGGGAGTAGGGCAACCATACCGACTGCATCATTTTAGGGCCCTCACAGGAACTTCCTCACTCACAGCTTACTCTTTCACACGGATTCTTTGTTACTGAGAGGAATTTGGGTTGTATGGATTAATCCTCGGTAAAAATCTTTCGGGCAAAGGGGTCCTATTTTTATAGTAGGTTATCAGCTCTTCTCAGTGGGTGAAAAATCATCCTACCAGGTCGCTGTCTTTAAATTCTTAGGGGTTTAAGGGATTCCTCTCAAATTAGACACCTAAATCTTGGGGCTAAGTTTGGGCCCTTACGTATCAAATATTTTTGGTTTTGTATTCAATTTTAGGTTTTATTATATGTATACTCTATAAGATCGTGGCCAAATTCAACGCATAAATCCATGCTGCTATCCAAATCTCACTCCTCTTTGTTTTAGAATCTCGATCTCGCCAGCTTCCTAGCTGGCTTCTTGGGCGACTCTCCGTATCGCTGGTCTCTGGTCTCGCTCTCGCTCACTCGCTCTCGGCTCAGCACGCGACTACTCTTCCATTGTCCATCAGCTGAGAATCTCGGTCTGCGTCTTTAGCTCAGGACTCTCATCCAAGTTTTCTCTCCAATCTCAGATCTCAGCTCACAGACTCGCTCTCTTCAGTTGTTCATCCTCCAAGTCCATTAATAGTTTTTCAAACGCGTGGTTGCACTTCAGATGCTTGTGGGGATTCGCCCACCTTCCCTCTTTTTGAATTAACTTTTTACACAATTTAAGAACGGTATAATGGGGCGCAAATTAAAATTCATCTCCGCAAATTCTTCGAATACCAGTGGCCCAAACAAAAAGTGAATCTAGTAGCCCTGTATGTCGTATCTGAATGTGATAGGCTGGGTTCCTCACTGGTCGAAAATAAATCTTTACCCTGGATTCTGGGCTCCCGTATTCATATTATTTATTTTTGGAATGAGAGTAGAATAAATTATCCCTATTTTTCTCCCCTCTTCTATAAATTTCCACCACTCTATCTATTATATATGGTTGACATTTAATTTTCTGGTATGCGGTACAATTTGGGTGGGTTACAGCATTAAGTATGGTTTATTGGGGACAAACTAATTCGAAAGCTTATTGTAATCTTTGTGTTTTTTTCTTGATGGCTGTCTGTGGGAGTG
>NW_024064882.1:16129-27990 GCF_009727055.1 Benincasa hispida | reverse complement strand
ACGGCAATGAAAGACCCATACTTCGGCCTCTCATTCATAACTGCCTACATGCACGTGGCCATACTAAGTACCATTATATCTTAGGTACTTCAGCTCAGATACCTTCTCAATCTTATCCTTCAGTATCGAGCTACTAAGATACCTTCTCAAATGTCCTTCGGTATCAAGTTGGTCAGGTACCTTCTCAAATGTCCTTCGGTACCGGGGTATTTTGTAACATCAAATTAAGTTCCATTGCCTATCATTTACATAAGAACTCATTCTCTCATAGCCTTCCTCTAGGAAGTATATTACAAAATTAGAAACTTAACTTTTGTAATGTTACATGACATATCATGGCCTGTGCTACACATATACAAGCCAGGAAACATGCCATCAAGTTATTCTCCAACTATTTTTCTCGAGGGAGTATAAATTCATCATTAATGTCACTGTAACTTACTTATCTTATATGCATAAGTACTGGAGACATTAATTCACTTAGTCACTCACCCTCGTCAAGCTCTTAATTGTTTATATGCCTCTCCTAGCTCTTCTTGACATGAAAGGACATAATTTTCGGTTAACTACTTAGAATTCTTAGTAAAATACCTCAAATAATTTATTTATTAAAGGAACTTCTCATCAACAAATACAGCTTTATGGCGAGATCTCCATGAGCGAGATCCTATGAGCGACATTGTAAAACTCGAACCCTAATTACTTTAAATAATGTGATGTCTTCTAATGAGCTAAATGATGCCATGTCTTAGGAAGGAAAGAAGATGGAAGCAAGAAAAAATAAGCTCTTGGGTAGCTAAGTTTAAAATAGGAGAAAACTCGGTTAGGCTAAAGAAGGTCATGCTTGATGATGGAATGCATAATAAGCATATGGTGAACCATACCATCTAATGAATGTAGTGCTGTAAGTAATATTTGTGAGTGAAGTTAGGAAAAGAAAGTTTGCTAAATCTTAGCCCTTCACACCAATAGTGGGAAGGTGGCACAAGGAGGGTTCATGCTGGATTTTGGGCAGATGATATGAGCAGCAGGCGAATTCATTTAGGTAGGTTTGGACAAACTACTTAGGCTATTTATGTTAATTTCCAGGGCATTCGAAATATTTGTGTGACTATTTTCTATGGCTGTACTATTGGAGAGAAAAATTCACCGGAATAAGACCAGAGGTGCAAAATGAAAACGAAGGGTTCGTTTCTCAGGGTGAATCTAGCCATCAGTGAAGAATTGAAGCTCCAGGATGAATTACGAAGCATTTTTGAGCTAAAACTTTGAAGGTAATATTATTAACTCAGTTATAAAACTTGTAGAATGAAACTTTTAAGATGAGGCCTAAAAATTGAGTTATAATTTTTGAAGTTTGAACTGGAAATTGCTGAACAAGTAGGCAGCTGCTTGAATTGGGCCAATGATGAAGGTTTGAATCTCCAGATCAAACGACGGAGAATTGTGAGCTGAAATTTTAAGAATAATTTACTAGCTCAATTCTGAACAAGTTTTTTAGAATGAAGTTTCTTGAAAAGAGTTATGGATTTCAAGTTATGAATTTTTGAAGTTGAAATAGAGAAATCTATGCATAAGCAGACAGCTGCTTGGGAAGAACAAGCAACCAGCTCACCGTAGAGAGCGAGAGTGAGATAAAGAGCATGAGGATCTCGCTCGTATGAAATCTCGCTAATTTTGTCTAATTCTCGCTCAAGAAGGAAATCTCGCTAGAAACTTGGGCTGAATCTCATTGGTGAGGAAGCAAAGCTTGTTAGAATAGGTAAGTCTCGCTAGGTTGAAGTTTGCTAGGAAAAAGCTTGATCTCGCTCATGAGTAGAAATCCTCTCATGAGATCTCGCTCATGAGAGATCTAGCTAGTAAAGTTGCCTTTGATGATGAAAGTTCTATTTGAGGTCTTTCCTAGGGATTCTAAGTAGTTTAATCAGGAATTATGTTCTTTTCAGGCCAAAAAGAGCTACGAGAGGCGTATAAACCCATTAAGAGGCCAACGAGCTGTGAGTGACTATGTTGAAATTGATATTTTAACATTTAGAAACCATGATTTCCTTAAATTTCTTCATGATAAGTGTTTAAATTATGATTTCTTTGAAGATATTCCTCATGCTAATGTTTAAATGAAGTTCCAAGCAACGTATTTGTGAAACTATTTCTCATGCTAAGAAAAATCATGTTTTCCATTGAATTGATATGATTAAATATGTTAATCTTGTTCAAATACTTTCAACATGTTTAAGTAACTCCATATATGATAAGTATGAATGAACTAGTATGATGATTTGAGCACTTAGCCTTAGTGTTCAACTAAAGTTTATGACTAGTTTTTACTTAAAACACGATACCGAAGGTTATTTGAGAAGGTATCTGCCAACCAGATACCGAAGGACAATTGAGAAGGTATCTGACCAACTTTGTACCGAAAGGACATTCGAGAAGGTTTTAACCGGAACCAACTGATTACCGAAGGACATTGAGAAGTATCTATAGGCAGGTTGATAATGAAGAGACGTTTGGAGAGAAAGGTATCTAAGTAGAAGACCTAAGGATACTGATGGACAATGAGAAGGTATCCTAGTCAAGTTACCTAAGGATACTGAAGGACAATTTGAGAAGGTATCCTTAGTCAGGTACAGTAAGGTACGATGGTACTCAGTTATATAACCACGTGCACGTAGAGTAATACAACTGTCGAGAACTGAGCAAAAGGGTTCTCCCAGACTAAGGTTGACATTGCAGGAGTAGAACTAGTGGTCACTCTCAACTGAGGGATAAAGGGCAGTCAATATATTCCCTAGGCTAGAAGGATAGTTTGAAATTCTAATGCTTATGAACTGTTTATCAACGCATAGATGTTACTAATATATGAGTTTTCCAAGTATGTTTTCCATGTCTAATGCATGCTAGTTGGTATATAAGCTAGTTCAATATGTTTTAAGCCAACTTATTTCACAAAAGTATGAAGCATGCGTTAGGGTTAAAGCTATGGTTGAATGAAGCTTGACATACTATGTTTTAAATACCTAAGGTTGCAAAAGTATATGCGTTGGTATTTCTAAACATAAATGAATAGGGGATACTTGAAGGTTAAGGGAAGGTATCTGAATAAATGTACCTAAGGTTGTTGACGGTACATAGGCAAAACTCCATGTGTATGTAGTAGGTCTGAATGAAAGGCCAAGGTATGGTTCTCTTGGACGATAATAGACGTTGGGAGCTAGAGTAGTGTATGCTCGTTCTCAACTAGAGGAATAATTGATTGATATTGATGCTAAGAGTTTTAATCAAGTTTATGTTTTAAGGATGTGGCTTGGAGATGCCATCCGTATATTTAAAGAGATCGACGTAGGGAACTCTTTTAGCCATAGTTTAATATGAACATGTCGAAGTAGAGGTCTCATCTGCCATGGCTCGACGTTGGGAATTTAGAGCAAGTGAATGTTCATTCTCAACTAAGATTCAGGTTTCAGATACAATGGTTTAAAAGGTTTTATGTACACGTTTGCTTGGTATATTTTAAGTTCCAGTATTATGTTTTCAAGCTTTCGGGTTTAAGCATGAGATTTACGTTATTATTAAGTCACCCACTGGGCTTCTAGCTCACGTTTTCAAATGTTTTCCTTTTTCAAGTCAGCGATCAGTTCCCAGAAGACTTTCCTACTTGCTGCTCTTGCACTCAAAGAAAAAAGGTTAAAGAAAGGCGTAATTGAAGATCAGTATTAGTTAGTACACATGTGTCTGTCTAGTGATTAGTAATTCTAGATGGGCTCACTAAGTTGTAATATTCATGTATGAACTAGTGCTGCAAACCTATAATGTAAATTGTGTTAAGTTCTGAGTTAATTTGTTTCGATTATCGATGATATGTATGTATTCAGGTTTTGAGCAAAAATTTAACAGTAGTTAGATAGGCAGTAAGTGCCAGCGAAAGGGTTGGTAACTACTGTAGTCACCATTCCATCAGGTTAAGAGGGTAATCTGGAGCTGGGGTGTGACAAGTTTGGTATCAGAGCAAAAGATTTTGGGTAGAAAGGGGAAAAAGTTTATATAAATATAAGTCTGAGTCCTAGAGTCCTTAACATGTGTACTACCTAAGTAAGAAGAGATGTCAAGTTAAAAGTGGCAAGCAGAGCAGACAGATAGACAACGGGAACTCTAAACCCTACCTTAGAGGTTCCGACATTCGAGGGAATACCAGATGATAGTGAACAAAAAGGTAAAGACTTGATTAAACCAGGAAACGACTTTAGACGGGGAGTCAGAGGATTTTGCAAACAGGAACAGATCCTCAGTTAGATGGACAGGAATATTTAATAGGATCGTCAAGAGGTTGGCAAAATGTGTCGAATCCATTCTGGCGGATTTTTGAAAAGGAAGTAGGATATTGAGAATGACCTAATAGGTATTGATAAAGGACAAAAAGCTACAAGTCAGCATAGGGTAGGAAGAAGAAGCCATGACTTGTAATTAGTATGTATGATAGATCAAGGTTTTGGTATCCTGCTGGGTTGGTAGCTGGTACGGGTAAGAAAAACCTTATGCACGAATTATGGTAATCATCATCGAGGACATGTTATAAGAGACGAAAAAGTATGTGTTATCCTAGTCACGGACAAGGCAAACATTTCAAAATAGGAATGCTTCACTAGGTCTGAGGAAGTTCAGATAGAAACACAGAGATTGACTTTACAGACGGATTTAGATAAGCACTGGCTCAGGAGCCGAGAAAGGATTCAAGAGAAGAAAACAATGAAAAGGAAGCAGGACAACCTCAGCGGAGCGCGCAGGTTTTACGAACAAATGTATCCACTAGAGGCAGAGAATCACCTAATGTTGGGAATGTGTAAAAGTAAACTTTTATGTTACCAGTTATATTATGAACTAGTTGCTCATGGGTACATTATACCTTTATTTATCTAGCATGTTGCACTGCTGTAGAAAATTATGAAGCATGTCCCTAAAAGTTATTATTATGTCTTGAGAGGTTGTAATATAAATAAGAGTTTTATAGGCTCTTGGATAAGTTGTGATAAGTATAGGTAATGAAGGGATTCCATTAGATTTCCTTAGAATGATGTACTTCTATAGAGCATTGAATTTTCCGAATAAGTGTTACAACCGTATGAATTTTTTAGAAATGGATATGTCTTGAGAGATTTGGTAGGCAAGAATAGTAAATTTGTAGGAAGAAAAGGAATTACTTTCAGAAAGCCTAATATCAGCAGTGAGACTAGGAAGCTGCCCTAAGTAAAGATGGGAAGCCTATTGTAGGCCCATGTGACGGTTTCATAGGACGAGGAAGATGAAACTGAGGATGTACCAGTTGTACAAGAATTCCTGGATATTTGTCCTGAAAAGTTATATCATATTTACAATCTTGACAAGGAAGCTTAGTTTTACTACGATTTAATTCTAGAACAACACCTATTTTTTCAGGTACCATAAAGGGTGGTGCAAAAGAACTTATAAGGGTTTGAAAAGTTCAGTTAAAAGGAATTAATAAACAAGGTTTACAACAGAATTCCAGTGTGTCACCTTGATGACATATTTGTGTATTTCAAGCAGTGGAGAAGATCACGGGAACACATTGAGGACTAGTTTTGCAGACACTGTAGAGAAGCAGTTGTATGCCACGTCAGCAAATGTTGATTACTGTATAGACAAGTTGTATTTTCTCGAATCATATGATTCCAGCAGCCTTGAGTGAGTGGACTCTAGATGCTTTAAAATTGTTTAAAGTAACTTGATGTATGCTTATGAAAAAACAATGCATCTTATTTAAAGCTAATTATTATGACGACTATTCTCAATATATGCTTACCAAGCAACGCATCTCAACATTAAGTTTATATTTATGCTATGCTTTACCATATGTGACCATTGAGACGACTGCGTTAGAAAGATGTATGTTTGGGCAATAAGTTATTTAAGAGATAAGAATATATAGAGCAAAGTACCTAAGGCATGACGATACTTGAACTTGACTAAGTTCTTAAAATGGGTTTATACGCCTCTCCTAGCTCTTTTTGGCTGTCAAATGACATAATTTCCAGATTTAAACTACTTAAAATTCTTAGTAAATACCTCAAGTTATAATATATTATTAAAAGAACATTTCATTCAACCAAGCACTGCTTACTGGCGAGAATCCCTAATGAGCGGAAATCCTCAATGAGCGAGATTCCTCATGGGCGAGATCAAGCGAGATCCTCTTAAGGCGAGATCAAGCTTTTCCTGTTGGCCAATCTTTTCATCCTAGGTACTCACGCTTACAACGATACTCAGCCCAATTCCTAGAGAGACTTTCCTTCTTAGATGCGAGCCTTATCAACAATCAGCGAGAATTTCCTTTATAAGCGAGATCTTTCATCCGCCATATCTCGCCTATAACTCCCACGGTAATGAACTGGTTGTTGTTGTGTCTTCCCAAAGTAGTTTTGTACTGCTTATGCACCGATTCCCTATTATACTTTAAGAAATTTATAACTCAAATCCAGAGCAAAAACATCCTTTCTAAACACCTTGTTAGAATTGACGTTACTTTCTTACCTTAAAATTTCAGCAAGAATTTGCCTTTATATTATTTGGCCTATAACTTCTAATTTTACTTCTCGGGCCTTATTAACTCAAGATTCTTGCCTCCTTAATATACTTTCTCCATTTCTTGTTCTTCTCCTTTTTCAATCTTTTCTCCGAAAAGGACAACCACGCAAACTAGATTCTCTTAGTTTTCGAATGGCACCAATTTCACTAAATTTGCTCATGTTCAATTGCCAAAACATGCTTTTGAAGTTCTTCTTTCAAAAAACTTCCCGAAACGCCTCTCGAGTTCAAGGAATTAACCGCCACGTCACCCTCATTTAATATGTTTTTCCTTCCCTTTCCATCACAATTCCTATAAATAAACATGAATTGCTACTTAATAAATATATAACTATAACATTTTTTTGTGTTGAACATGCTATCTAGGAAAACTTGTAGAGTTCGCGGTGTTTACGAATCATCCCCCCTTAAAAAGAAAATTTCGGTCCATAGAAATTTTACCTGATATGTCATTTGAAAAAAGTTGAGGATATCTCTTTCCTCATTTTGCTACACTTTAGGGTTCCCAGGTAGCTTTCCTCGATTCCATGATATGCTATAGCCACCTTCACCAAAGGATCGCTATTTCTGAGTATCTGTCTTTCCTTATCCAAAATCCATTAGATAAAACGTCGCTGTACCGGTGTGTTGCTATGTATTGCCATAGGATCAGGCCACGTATTCCTTAACCATTGACATATGAAATATGTCGTGAAATGAGCTAGTCATTGGCAACTGGCAAACTATAAGCTGCTGCGACCAACCTGTTCCACCAATTTCATTATGGTCATGTATCGTGGACTTTAACTTCCCTTTGAACTCGAATTTCTATTTCCTTACTTAAGCAAGTGATAAAAGGAATTTACTATTAATATGTCGATCAACAACGAAATCATCATTTAATCACCATATATTGGAAAATGTATTAGGTAGCAAAATTAATTAGTATATTTTATAATTTAGTAACAATTTTTTAGGTTTGAACATATAAAAAATATGCTTTTCTTTTTAAATCTAGATTATGTAAACCCTCGAACTTAGGTTCCCTAGATAAGTATGGTTTTAGCCAAAGGAATGTTATATTACATATTTTATTTAAATAGAAATTCATATTGTTTATAGAATTATAAGAAGGGAGGAAAAAAATATATCAAATGAAAGAAACTCAATATTAGTCTGCTGGAGGCTCTAAGTGTGGCAGTGACTGAACAATTAATTTTTGAACTCAGGAAGCTGATAGGAAGATTTAAAAAGGGAAGTGAACTTCAAAAGCATGGTTTTTGGCAATTGACTAAGAGCCAATTTTTAAGCAAATTTGGTGCCATTTGATTGCTGGGAGAATCTAGTTTATCAAGGTTGTCCTGCCTGGAGGAAGATTGCAATAGGAAAGAACAAAAGTTGGAGAATTCTTGATGCGGGCTCACTAGATTGTAATATCATGTATAAACAGTTGCTGCGAAACCATGTAATGTAAATGTTGGTAGTTGTGAGTTAATTTGGTATGTATTCAGGCGTTTGAGCAATATTTAACAGGTAAGATAAGGCAGAACAGTACCAGCATAAGGGTTAGATAACTACTTGCAGTCACCATTCCATCAAAAGGTTAGGAAGATAATCTGGAGCGGGGTGTGAAAGAAATACCGTGTTGATGTCGTGGGCATAACCAAACCATTATGCATATAGACATGTGGGCAACATATTTGGTTGAAATGGTGGATCATTCTTCTTCTCTTTTGGAGAGAAAATTCACCGGAATAAGACCAGAGGTGCAAAATGAAAACGAAGGGTTCGTTTCTCAGGTGAATCTAGGCCATCAGTGAAGAATTGAAGCTCCAGGATGAATTACGAAGCATTTTGAGCTAAAACTTTGAGGTAATATTATTAACTCAGTTATAAAAAACTTTGTAGAATGAAACTTTTTAAGATGAGGCCTAAAAATTGAGTTATAAATTTTTGAAGTTTGAACTGGAAATTGCTGAACAAGTAGGCAGCTGCTTGAATTGGGGCCAATGATGAAGGTTTGAATCTCCAGATCAAACGACGGAGAATTGTGAGCTGAAATTTTAAGATAATTTTACTAGCTCAATTCTGAACAAGTTTTTAGAATGAAGTTTCTTGAAAAGAGTTATGGATTTCAAGTTATGAATTTTTGAAGTTGAAATAGAGAATCTATGCATAAGCAGACAGCTGCTTGGGAAGAACAAGCAACCAGCTCACCGTAGAGAGCGAGAGTGAGATAAAGAGCATGAGGATCTCGCTCGGGATGATAATCTCGCTAATTTTTGTTCTAATTCTCGCTCAAGAAGGAAATCTCGCTAGAAACTTGGGCTGAATCTCATTGGTGAGGAAGCAAAGCTTGTTAGAATAGGTAAGTCTCGCTAGGTTGAAGTTTGCTAGGAAAAAGCTTGATCTCGCTCATGAGTAGAATCTCGCTCATGAAGATCTCGCTCATGAGGAGGATCTAGCTAGTAAAGTTGCCTTTGATGATGAAAGTTCTATTTGAGGTCTTTTCCTAGGGATTCTAAGTAGTTTAATCAGGAATTATGTTCTTTCAGGCCAAAAAGAGCTACGAGAGGCGTATAACCCATTAAGAGGCCAACGAGCTGTGAGTGACTATGTGATGAATTGATATTTTAACGATTTAGAAACCATGATTTCCTTTAAGTTATTTCTCATGATAAGTGTTTAAATTATGATTTCTTTGAAGATATTCCTCATGCTAAGTGTTTAAATGAAGTTCCAAGCAACGTATTTGTGAAACTATTTCTCATGCTAAGAAAATCATGTTTTCCATTGAATTGATATGATTTAAATATGTTATCTTGTTCAAATACTTTCAACATGTTTAAGTAACTCCATTTTTATGATGAACTAGTATGATGGATAAACTAGTGGTGAATGAATTTGAGACTAAGGACCCTTAGTGTCAACTAAATGTTGAGTCGACTTAGTTCTACTTAACTAATGATACTTTTTAACCAAGTATACTGGATGACATTGAAAGAAGACATTTGAGAATAGGTATCATAATGGCGCCCAAAGGGATCATTTTATCAAGGATTCTCCATTAGAGAGAGGCACATATGTCGGGAGAAGGTATCTGATTCACCAACTTGGTACCCGGTAGGTTATTGAGCGGGAGGTTGTTAGTGGACTTGACTGGAGAGAGACATTCGATATCGGAAGATACTGTCTTGGTTGAGTGCCGGAGCTTTTGATACCAGAAGGAAAACATTTTAAGAAGGTATCGCCTTAGCCTAGTCTCTAGGTGAATAAGCTCAGGTATGACGACGTTATCATTATATGATGAAGTATCAATACAGTCAGCCACTCAATTCCATATAGGATGAATGTCTAGAAGGAGGAGATCTTGATGGAGAACGTCTATTCCCTTAACCAGCAGAAGTACCTAAGGATACTGAAGGACAATGAGAAGCGTATCCTAAGTTAGGAGCGTACATAGTACAATGGACTAGGAGATACACCTTACCGCGATGCACATAGGATAGCATCCATACAGGTTATCCTGTGGGAGAGCTTAGACCTGAGAAAAAAGGGCGTGCCTATCTGGGCCACACATATTGAATCCGCGACTAAAGGTTGACATTGATGACCAGACATGAGCAGATCATACACTGCAGTCGAGAGTTTGTAGGAAACTAGTGGGTATCACACCCTCTCAACATAAGGATACAAATCCTCGCGCCACGTCATATATTCCCCTATACGGAGCTAGAAGGATACGTTTAGAAATCATTGCATTCTAATACAGTCTCTATATGAATGTTCTATCAGTGGCGCTATGTGTTCAGATGCTGGCCATAGAGTGTTATTTACCAATAGATAGTATGGATATGCTTTTTCCACAGTTTTGTTTTCTCATGTCTATCATGCTAGGTTATACCTGCTTTCTACTTTGGGGAGTCCATGTCGGTTTTAATAAAGTCTACGTTCAAATTGGAGGTATTTTGATGGGGTATGAGATATGCGACTATGGTCTTTTGTTTGGTCATAGGTGGACTTTAACCGGTGCATGGAACTTTCGCCTCAAGTAATTCAGAAATGGATGGGAAGCCATATTTTTATGGATATCAATCTCAGGACTATGTTCCCTAACTTTAAAGGGTACAGAAAACACTTAATGATTTAATAAATGGTGAGGGAATAGGAATGTGAAATGCGCAAGTTTAGAACGTTACAGAAAGGTTGCAATGAAGCTTGACTCTATTGACCTATTTAAATACCTAAGTTTGCCAAGTACTATGCCGTTTGGTATTTTTCCGTAATACATAACTAATAGGATCAAGGTAGGGACGAAGGTTATCTGAACTAAATGTGCCTAAGGTGTTGACGGTACCAATAGCAACTTCATGTTTATTGTGGGGTGCTAGGCTAGATTGACAGAGGTCTCCGTACTGAGTATGAGTGTTCTGAACGATAAATAGACACTTGGCATAGAGACCTAAGCAGTGTATGCTGTTATGTTCTCAACTAGGGAATAATGATGATTATTGATGTTTAAGAGTTGTTATCAACGTTTATGTTTTTAAGGATGTTGCTTGAGTGGTGCCATCGATATATTTAAAAAAGAATCGACGTAGGGATCTCTTCTTAGCCATAGTTTATTGATAATGACGATGCTAAAGTAGAAGGTCTCATCTGGCCATTCGGCTTCGGATCGTTGGGAATTAGAGCAGTGAATGTTCATTTCTCAACTAATGATTCAGGTTTCAAGATACAATGGTTTAAAAGGTTTTATGTACACCTGTGCCTAAGTTTGCTATCGTGGAGGGATTTTGAGCTGGGAATTTAAAGTTCACCAGTATATAGTTCTTCAAGGAACTTTTCCCGGTTTAAGCGAGAATTATAACGTTTTATTAAGTCAGCTCCACTGGGCCTTCCAGCTCATGTTTTCAAATATTTTCCTTTTCAGGTATAGTTAGTATTTTTCCCGCAGAAGAGATTTCCCTGCTGTTTCAGCTTCTAAAGGCTTATACGGTTGGAGAGCTAGTTTCTTTCCACTGCAATGTTGGGGTTCAGAAACTATGGGTATACTCAGGTTAAAGAAAAAGCGAATTATTGGTAGCAGAAAGATTCTCCAGGGTTATTAGTTTTTAGGAACAAATAAATGTGTCTGTCCTAAGTGACTAGTATTCTAGAATGTGGGAGGACTCATTTCTTTTCATTTCACTTCTCACTAAGTTGTAATAATAATGAGTATATGTAACTATGCTCCTCTTTTATGCTTGCGAATGCCGGGCTGTAGCATTAAATGTGGTTAA
>NW_024064882.1:10827-16104 GCF_009727055.1 Benincasa hispida | reverse complement strand
AAATATATCATAAGTAATTCTACGATGAGGTAGTGACCAATGCACAATCACCAGAACATGTAATAGAAAAATTTATGGTTGGGACCGAAACGATAACTGTGTGGTCGTTATGTTAATAAATTCTCGCCCCTCGATAGGAAGATGAGGACCTAGCGAAACTAACATGTGATTGCGGGTTATATTGAAGTCCAGTCGCGGGCCAAAGTCGATAATCAACCATTGAATAACAATTATATTTGGACTAGGGTGCACATTCATACCCTGTAGTCCGCAATAACATAAGTAAGTGCTAGGGGGGCCATAATGTCTGAGCCCTGGAAGACATAATTTCTCGCTTGATAGGAAGATGAGATTAGCGGAACTAAATCTGATGAATTGCGGGTTCAGTTCATAGGGTTAGATGATCCCGTCATTAAATAAAAGTAGACTTGGATGGAGATTAATTACACCTAATTAAACATGATTTTCAAATTGTGAAACAAGAACATAATGCATTGGGTTCTTTGTAGAAAAAGTGTTTTAAAATGTAATTGCAATTATAACAATTAATAATTGATTAATAAAGGTCAACTTCCATTAGAAATAAAGAGGGGTGAGATAAACTATTATTGGATTAGTTCTTCTTATATATTCTTTTGATTTGATCGTAGAGCTTTACCTTTTGTTAACTGGAAGGAAATTGGGTAGGCACCATCCGAGCTTTGATCATTTTAGCCCTAAGAACTTCTCAACTCACAGCTTACTCTTTCACACGATTCTTGTTACTGAGAATTTGTTTGAGGAATGCTGTAAAGTTTTCGGCAAGGGGTCCTATTTATAGTAGTTTCAGTCTTTCAGTGGGTGAAAAATCATCCTACAGGTCGGTTCTTTAAATTAACTTAGGGTTTAAGGGATTCTCTCCAATTAGACACCTAATCTTGGGCTAGTTTGCCTACGTATCAAATTTTGGTTTGTATTAATTTTAGGTTTTTTATATGATCTTTAAGATCGTGCCAATTCACGATAAATCATGCTGCCTATCCAAATCTCCTCCTCTTTGTTCTTAGAATCTCGATCTCGCAGCTTCTGACTGGCTCTTGCACTCTCCGTATCGCTGGTCTCTGGTCTCGCCTACGCTCTCGCTCTCGTCGCCACTCTCTCATTGTCTCAGCTGAAGATCTCGTCTGCTCTTTACTCTCGGTCTCATCCAAGTTTTCTCTCCAATCTAGATCTCACTCACAACTCGCTCTCTTCAGTTTTCATCTCCAAGTCATTTAGTTTTCAACGGTGGTTGCACTTCGATGTTGTGAGGGATTGCCCACCTTCTCATTTTTATTATTAGATATTTAACAAAGAATATGGAAATTAAATTCATCTCCCAAATTCTTCAATAGCAGTGCCCAACAAAAAAGTGATATTAGGCCTGTTGTCGTATCTGAATGTTGGCTGGGTTCTATTAATAATCTTTCCTGTATTTGCTCCGTTATTTATTATTTTTGGATAGATAGATAGATTTCTGATTTTTCCCTTCTTAAATTTCCACCACTTAATATATTGTTGACATTTATTTTCTGGTATGCGTCATTTGGGTGGTTACATTAGTATGGTTTTTGGGACACTAATTCGAAGTTATGTGTACTTGTGTTTTTTTCTGTATGGCTGTCTGTGGGAGTGGAAAACTTCACCGGAATAATGGCCGGAGGGGACACAAATGAAAATGAAGGGTTCGTTCTCGGGAGTGAGTCTAGTAGCTATCATTGAAGAATTGAAGCTCTAAGGCGACAAATTCGAGGCCTTTTTGACTAATAACTTATGAGGTAATATGCTAAATCAGTTATAAAAAATTTGTTAGAATTGAAATTTGAAGATGAGGCTTGAAACTCGAGTTATTATATTTTTGAAATTTGAATGGATAATTGTTGAAAGAGCAGCTATTGAATTGATAGCACTCAAGATTGAAGGTTTGGAATTCTAGATCAACGATGGAGAATTGTGCAGCTGAAATTATAAGTATGTTGCTAACTAATTTCCTTAAAGCAGATTTTACAATAGTTTCTGAAAAGTACTGGATTTTCCGAATGTTAGTTTTATTGTATCAAGTTTGAAATGAGAGAATTTGCTAAGCAGACAGCTATTGGGGAAGAGAACAAGCAACCAGGTACACGTAGAGAGCGAAGAGCGAGATAGAAGCATGAGGATCTTCGACTCAGGATGATATCTCAACTAATTTTGTTCTAATTCTCGCTCAAAGAAGGAAAATCTTGCTGGAATCTGTGGCTGAATTCATGGTGAGGAAGCAAAGCCTTGGCGAAAGAGGTAAGTATCCGCTAGGTTTTTAGTTGCCAGGAAAAAAGCTTGATGCTGCTCATAAGAGATTTGCTCATGGGAATTCGTCATGAGAAGGTTCGTAGTAAAGTTTCTTTGATGATGAAAGTTCTTTTGAGGTATATTTGTAGGAATTCTAAGTGTTTAACTGGGAATTATGTTCTTTATCCAGCCAATGAAGAGTACGAGAGGGAATAACCGTTAAAAGCAATGTAGTTGAGTGACTATGTGATGAATGATGGTTTTAACGATTTTAGAAACCATATGATTTCTTGAAGTTATCTTCCTCATTTGCGCTAATGTTAGTAACATGTTGTCTTTTGAAGATATTCCTACATGCTTAAGTGTTTTAAGATGAAGAGTGCCAAGAAACGTATTTGTGAAGTTTTCTGCTAAGTCAAAGCATGTTTTGCCATGGAATTGATATGATTTAAATATGTTATCTTGTTCATACTTTCAGGACATGTTTAGATAATCCATTTTTATGATGAACTAGTATGATGGATTAAACTAGTGTGTGATGATTTTGGACTAGCCTTAGTGTCAACTAATGTTTATGATGTTTTACTAAACATACAGATATCAGGCATTTGAGAAGGTTATATCCGCCCAAAATACCGAGATTTGAGAGGTATCTGCACCGAATTTTGTACCGGGAAATATCGGAAGGTACGACCACTGATGACGAAAAGGCATTTAGAGAAGGTATTTAGCAGCTTGATATCGAAGGAGTTGAGAACAGGTATCTACGGAATACCTAAGGATACTGCTTCATGAGAAGGTACTATAAGTAACTAAGAATAAAGCAGATAAGGAACAATGAGAATGGTATCCTGTCAGTGTAATAATGTACCATGGTTAGTTTAACCACGTTGACATCGTAGGTTAAACAATTGAGGAGCTGCAGCACAAGGGTCTTCGCGACTAAGGTGAATTATGAGGGATAAGAGATAAGGTGGTTCATACTCCGACATGAGAGTAAAGCAGTCATTATCCCTAGGCTAGACGATTAAGTGTATTTATTATGTCTATTGAATGTTTACGGCTGATGGTTTATGATGTATGATTTTTCAAGTTTGTTTTCATGTTTAATGCATGCTAATGGTTTTATAGCTATTTCATATGTTGTAGCAACTTATTTTAAAGTCTGAAGCCGCGTTAGAGTTAGTAGGGGGGTTTGAATGAAGTTACTATATGTTTTATATAAGGTTGCCCCAAATACTGCTTTGGTGATTTCTAAAATATGAATAGGGATTATAAACTAGGGAAGTATCTGAATAATCTGTGCTAAGAGGTTGTTGACGTACATTAGACTCATGTGTATGTAGGTAGGTTGAATAGGGCCGAGGTATGGGTTCTGAATGATATAGCATGGAGCGTTAGCAGTGTATGCTTGTTTCAATAGGGATAATGATGATTTGATGTTTAGGTTGTTCAGTTTTGTTTTTAAGGATGTTGTTGGTGCCTCGATTATATTTAAAAAGATCCGACGTAGAATCCTTTCTTAGCCATAGTTTATTGAAAGGTCAAAGTAGAGGTCTATCTGGCATTGGCTGAGATGTTGGGAATTAGAGCAGTGAATGTTCATTCTCAACTAAGATTCAGGTTTCAGATACAATGGTTTAAAAGGTTTTATGTACACGTTTGCTTGGTATATTTTAAGTTCCAGTATTATGTTTTCAAGCTTTCGGTTTAAGCATGAGATTTACGTTTTATTAAGTCACCCACTGGGCTTCTAGCTCACGTTTTCAAATGTTTTCCTTTTCAAGTAGCGATCAGTTCCCAGAAGACTTTCCTACTGCTGCTCTGCCACTCAAAGAAAAAGGTTAAAGAAAGCGTAATTGAAGATCAGTATTAGTTAGTACACATGTGTCTGTCTAGTGATTAGTATTCTAGATGAGGCTCACTAAGTTGTAATATTCATGTATGAACTATGCTGCGAAACCCTATAATGTAAATGTGTTAAGTTCTGAGTTAATTTGTTCGTATATCGATGATATGTATGTATTCAGGGTTTGAGCAAAATTTAACATGTTAGATAGGCAGTAAGTGCCAGCGAAAGGGTTGGTAACTACTGTAGTCACCATTCCATCAAGGTTAAGAGGGTAATCTGGAGTGGGGTGTGACAAGTTGGTATCAGAGCAAAAGATTTTGGGTAGAAAGGGGAAAAGTTTATAAATATAAGTCTGAGTCCTGAGTCCTTAACATGTGTACTACCTAAGTAAGAAGAAGATGTCAAGTAAAAGTGGCAAGCAGAGCAGACAGATAGACAACGGGAACTCTAACCCTACCTTTAGAGGTTCCGACATTCGAGGGAATCCAGATGATAGTGAACAAAAAGGTAAAGACTTGATAAACCAGGAAACGACTTTAGACGGGGAGTCGAGGATTTTGCAAACAGGAACAGATCCTCAGTTAGAGGACAGAATATTTAATAGGATCGTCAAGAGGTTGGCAAAATGTGTCGAATCCATTCTGGCGGATTTGAAAAGGAAGTAGGATATTGAGAATGACCTAATAGGTATTGATAAAGGACAAAAAGCTACAAGTCAGCATAGGGTAGGAAGGAAGAAGCCATGACTTGTAATTAGTATGTATGATAGATCAAGGTTTTGGTATCCTGCTGGGTTGGTAGCTGGTGCGGGTAAGAAAATCCTTATGCACGAATTATGGTAATCATCATCGAGGGACATGTTATAAAGGGAAAAACGTATGTTTCCAGTACGGACAGGCAAGACATTTCAAGAAGGAATGCTCAGCTAGGTTGAGGAGTTCAGATAGAACACAGAATGACTTTACAGACGATAGATAAGCCTACTGGCTCAGGAGCCAAGGAAGGGATTCAAGAGAAGAAAAACAAGAAAGGAAGCAGGACAACCTCAGCGGCAGGTTTTACGAATATGTCCACTAGGAGCAGAGGAGTCACCTAATGTTGGAAATGGTAAAAGTAACTTTATGTGACCAGATCATATT
>NW_024064882.1:0-10297 GCF_009727055.1 Benincasa hispida | reverse complement strand
ATTTACAATTTGACAAGGAAGTTGAGTTTACTATCGATTTAATTCTAGATACAACACCTATTTTTCAGGTACCATAAAGGGTGGTGCAAGAAGAACTTAAGGGGTTGAAAGTTCAGTTAAAGGAATTAATAAACAAGGGTTACAACAGATCCAGTGTGTCACCTTGATGACATATTTGTGTATTCAAGCAGTGGGAAAGATCACGGGAACCATTTGAGGATAGTTTTGCAGACACTGTGAGAGAAGCAGTTGTATGCCACGTTCAGCAAATGTGATTACTGGTTAGACCAAGTTGTATTTCTCGATCATATGATTCCAGCAGCATGAGTGAGTGACTCTAGATGCTTTAAATGTTTTAAATAACTTGTTAATGCTTATGAAAAGCAATGCATGCTTATTAAAAGCTATTTATGACGACTATTCTCAAATAGTTACCAAGCAACGCATCTCACATTAATGTTATATTTATGCTATGCTTTACAATGACCATGAGGATGCGTTAGAAAGAAGTATGTTTGGACAACTAAGTTATTAAGAGATAAGAATATATGAGCAATAGTACCTAAGGCATGACGGTACTTGAACTTGAACTAAGTTCTTAATGGTTTATACGCCTCTCCTAGCTCTTTTTGGCTTCAAAGGACATAATTTCCAATTAAACTACTTAGAATTCTTAGTAAAATACCTCAAATAATTCATTTATTAAAGGAAATTTCATCAACCAAGACTGCTTTACTGGCGAGATCCCTATGAGCGAGATCCTCATGAGCGAGATCCTCATGGGCGAGATCAGCGAAATCCTCTAGAGCGAGATCAAGCTTTTCCTGGCAATCTTTCATCCTAGCAATACTCACCTTACCAACGATACTCAGCCTAATTCCTAGAGAGATTTCCTTCTAGAGCGAGCCTTATCACAAAATCAGCGAGA
Organism: Benincasa hispida; assembly: GCF_009727055.1. Lineage (NCBI taxonomy): Eukaryota > Viridiplantae > Streptophyta > Magnoliopsida > Cucurbitales > Cucurbitaceae > Benincasa > Benincasa hispida. The sequence continues at coordinate 9,369 of NW_024064882.1, read as the reverse complement.
TTTCCTTTATAAGCGAGATCTTCATCCCCATATCTCGCTATAACTCCCACGGTGAACTGTTTGTTTGTTCTTCCCAAGTAGTTGTCTGCTTATGCACCGATTCCCTGTCTATAACTTCCAAAGAATTTTAACTCAAAATCCAGAGCAAGAACGTCTTCTACAACTTGTTTATGAATTGAGTTTACACTTCTTACCTTAAAAGATTTCAGCCAGCAATGCCTTTATTTTTGGCCTATAACTTCTATTTTTCACCTCGGGCCTTGATTAACTCGAGATTTCTGCCTCCTTTAATACTTTCTTCACTTCTTGTTCTTTCTCTTCTGGCAATTTTCTCTTGGAAAGACAACCAGCATACTAGATTCTCTTAGTTTTTCGAAATGGCACGGCAATTTCACTAAATTGCTCTGTCAATTGCCATAACCATGCTTTTGAAAGTTCTTCTTTCCAAAAACTTCCCGCCCCCTCTCGAGTTCAAGGATTTAACCGCCGAGTCACCCCTCATTTTAACATGTTTTTCCTTCCTCTCCATTTCACTAAATTCCTATAAATAAACATGAATTGCTACTTAATAAATATATAATATAACATTTTTTGGTTGAACATGCTTATCTAGAAACCTAGAGTTCGGGGTTTACAATCATCCCCCTTAAAAAGAAATTTCGTCCTCGAAATTTTACCTGAATATGTAATTTGAAAAGTTGAGGGATATCTCTTCCTCATTTGCTCTTTTAGGCTTCGCCAGTAGCTTCCCTCGATTCCATGATTATGCTATAGCACCTTCACCAAGGAATGCGTCTTATTTCTGAGTATCTGTCTTTCCTATCCAAAAATCTCGATGGCCATCCTCCCTCGTAAGATAAATCTTCTTGAGCTGTATCGTTGTGTTGCTAAGTAATGTGCAATAGGATCAGGCACGTATTCCTTAGCATGACATATGAAAATATGTCGTTGAAATTGAAGCTTAGCTCAATCGGTAACTGCAACCTATAAGCTGCTGGAACCAACCCGTTCCACAATTTCATATGGTCCGATGTATCGTGGACTTAACTTCCCTTGTGAAACTCGGATTTCTATTTTCCTTAACTTTAAGCAAGTGATAAAAGGAATTTACTATTATATTCGATCAAACAATGGAAAATTCATCATTTAATGCACCATATATTTTGGAAAATTGTATTAGGTAGCAAAATTAATTAGTATATTTATAATTTTAGTAACAATTTTTTAGGTTTTTGAACATATAAAAAAATATGCTTTTCTTTTTTAATATCTAGATTTTATGTAAACCCACGAACTTAGGTTCCCTAGATAAGTATGTTTAGCCAAAGGAATGTTATATTACATATTTATTAAATAGGAATTCATATTGTTTATAGGAATTATGAAGGAAGGGGAGGAAAAAAATATATCAAATGAAGAAACTCAATATTAGTCTGCTGGAGGCTCTAAGTGTGGAGTGACGTGACAATTAATTCTTTGAACTCAGGAAGCGATAGGAAGATTAAAAAGGGAAGTGAACTTCAAAAGCATGGTTTTGGCAATTGACAAGAGCAATTTTAGCAAATTTGGTGCCATTTGATTGCTGGGAGAATCTAGTTTTCAAGGTTGTCCTGCTGGAGGAAGATTGCAATAGGAAAAGAACAAAAGTGGAGAATTCTTGATGGGGCTCACTAGATTGTAATATCCATGTATAAACAGTGCTGCGAAACCATGTAATGTAAATGTGGTAAGTTGTGAGTTAATTTGTATGTATTCAGGGTTTGAGCAATATTTAACAGGTAAGATAGGCAGTAAGTACCAGCATAAGGGTTGATAACTACTGCAGTCACCATTCCATCCAGGTTAGGAAGATAATCTGGAGCGGGGTGTGAAAGAAAATACCGTGGTGGATGTCGTGGCATAACCAAACCATTTGCATATAGACATGTGGCAACATATTGGTTGAATGGTGGATCATTAAGAAATTAACATATGATGGACTTTTGATTTTTGGATTGATTTAAAAAAAATGAAATTATAAAGAAATTTAAAACGAAAATAAATTTAATATTATTTTATGTTTGTGTCTAACGACTAGTATTTTTTACACATGGTATGTTTTTTTGTTTTAGGATTGACTTTAAAAAAAGAATGAATTTAAAAGGAAAATGAATTAAAAGGAAAATGAATTTAATATTATTTTATGTTTGTGTCTAACGGCTAGTTTTTGACACATGGTTATGTTTTTTTATTTTTGGATTAATTTTAAAAAGAAAAATGAATTTCAAAGAAAAATGAATTTAATATTATATTTTGTTTATATCTAAGACTAATTTAGTTTAAAATCTCCACCATTGATTTTTTCTTTCCAAAATCCAATGGTCAAATTAATTGTGGTTTCTAAAATTTTTCCATCTCTATATAAACCATCTTCCTCTCCAAATTTGTTATGAACAAATTTACATTAGGTGTCTAGTTTGACCTAAACTATAAAAATTACGGTGTCTCTTCTCTAACTCTTTCCTTTTTATTTTTGAATTAATTTAAGCAATTTATTATATGTTTTAGTTTGTTCTTATTTATTTGCTAAAATTTGATAGAATTGAATTATCACACTTTTTGTCATCTTATTTGTTGCATAAATTGAATTTTTCTTATTATTTATAAAAAGTGTATTAATTAGTTTAATTGGGTTAATTTAGAAAAAAAAGTTTAATTAAACTATTCACTCCCCCTCTAGGTTGCCATATCATCAATACGGGGTGTGACACATGTCATGAGACCATTGTTTTTTTGCTAAAGTTTAAAAAATCTAAGATTCAAATTGGACATTTAAAAGTACATGAAGGAAACGGAAAAACTTTAAAGTAGAACTAGAATGTTAATTAACTAAGTTTTTTAGTACAATAGAAATGTATTTTTTATATATACATAAATAATAGTGATTTATTTCACTATTAGAGCACTTTATTTCCAAGCTTATGTTGTTTACAAAAAAATTATAGCACTTCATTCATTACCACTATTATCTTCGAAATGTGGTGTATTATTATTAGTTTTTAACATTGTTAGAATTTTTCTGAATGTGTTTATTTTGATATCAATGGAAGATGTTGAATAGAGAGAGGCGCACATAAATTAACGTTGACTATGCGATAAGATATAGCCAATTGATTGATTAAAATATTTGTTCTACCACTAAAAAATGAAAAATAAAAATATTATGATCAATCTTTCACAAGTTGGCTTGATTAATTCATTAACTATTGAATAACTTATTCCAAACTCATATTTGCAAGAAAAAAATTGATGTAAAATTTTCATAAATTTATCTTATTTCAATAAAACTAAAGTAGAATTTCTTGATTTTGATCGTTCAAAGAGAATGAAACAAACTTTAAAGTAGAATTAAGATTGATAATTAAAGTAGAATTAGATTGATAATTAACCTAAGTTTTTTAGTACAATAAAGAATGTGGGACTTGAAACCAAGGGACATCTTACTTACTAACATATTTCATTTGATAAACTAAAAATCGCTAAAATAGAAACTTGATTTGATCGTCAAAAGAGAATCGTGGAATTTTAAAAAAACAATATACTAGAAAACCATGTTTAAACTCTAAAATATTTCAACTTCAATGGCTACGTCTTATTTTCTATGAACACTAAAATATATCAATAAAGGAAGATAAAATTTTAGGGAAAACTTTCTTAACATATGTATACGTATATAGAATTTCTCTATAATGCATGTACATTAAATTTTACTATTACATTCGAGCAACGAACGAAATTCATCTTTTTAATTGCATCAATATATTTTGTTTGTTTCATTTTTTTTTATTTCTCTTTTAATATCTAGATTTTTAACTCCTTTTGTTTGTTTTCATTTTTTTTTATTTTCACTATTTTGATTTTGATTTTTCCGATTTGGGGGATTTTTGTGATTGTGTCAAGGGTAATTGGTTTTAAATGGTAAATTGCTAAAAAAATTTCAAAGTATAACAAAATATACAGTCTGTCTATTAGTAGTAGATAGCAATAGATTGTTGATAGACATCTATCACTGGACAATATATTACGATAGACAATCTATCAAACACTCATAAATTTCTATCGCGGTCTATATGTGATAGGTAGTGATATTTTAGAATATTTGTAAGTAGTTTAACCAGTTTTCTAAATTTTGTAAAAACCCCTTGTTTTTAATCTAAAAGTTTTTTTTTTTTTTTTTCAAAGTTGGCGCGATTTTCTTTGATTTAGGTTATATTTTCTAGTTTTAACATTTGATTTTAATGGTAATATCAAAAGAAAGCAAAATTAAAATAGCTATTACAAGAGAGATATCCTCAATTTGTGTGTTTCCCATATTTTTTTAGAGCTTTTTTGGACCTTTATTTATTTATATTTGGGTTATGCCCAACTCCTTGCTTTTGCGACGTTAATTTGTAAAACATAAGAATTGTAGGTAAGAACTCAATTTTTTGTTAATTTCCTTTGTTATTGTTGCACAACTATCCCATATATTTTTTACCATTTTAATCTAAACTATTTACTACTAAATCTTGGTATATATTTTTCATGCAAATACACACAAACAATACAAAAGCTTCCAAATCATATGATACTCACCCACTAGAGACTGGATATTGGAGAAGTCGCTCGAACAAAGTTTGCTCTCTTGGCTCCGTAAATTTCTTAATTGCCATTAGGATAACTAAATCAATTTTAATTAATTATAGCCATATTTTTTCTTTTTTGTAAAGTTATCTTAATTCTATATGATAATTAACAATTTAAAATATTTTTAGAAACTTGCTCCGTATAAGATGCAGAAATGTTGTAAACATTCCATGCAAAAGTCGCTTTGATTGTTTCTGATCCATGGACTGTGATTGCAAGCTTAATTCTATGTTTTATCACCCAGGATCAAAAAGAAATTTTACTTGACAATGCCTTTCCCTCAATATTTGGGCAGAAGAAAAGGACGAATTCCTTAAAAGACTTTATTGAAAGGTTAAACCTACTTCCCCATTCCACCGCCCCTGTTTGGATCCACATACATTAATCCATCGTGGGCCTCATAAATTAGAAGAATTGCTGCTTTTCTATAATACCACATAAACAATACATGACGTTTATTTCGCTATTAGAGAACTTTATTTCCAAGCTTATGTTGTTTACAAAAATTATAGCACTTAGATTCATTAGCCACAATTATCTTTTCAAAAGGCTGGTGTATTACTATTAGTTTTAACATTATTAGATTTTTCAAATGTCTTTATTTTGATTTTCCGCATGGAAGATGTGTATAGAGAGGGGCCACATGAAATTACATAGCTATGGGTAAGATATAGACAATTGATTGATCAAATTATTTGTTCTATCACCAAAAAATTAAAAATGAAAATATTATTGAATCAATTTTGCCACAAGTTTAGGTGCTTGATTAATTCATTTACAAATTGAATAACTTTATTCAAAACTCATTATTTGGAAGAAAAAAACTCTGATTTAAAATTTTCAATAAATTTATCTTATTTCAATAAAACTAAAAATTCTGGAGAAAATAATTTTTAATTGGTGCACATAATTAAACATAATTAATACCTTTTGTTAAAAATTCATATATTTTGCAAGACAAAAAACTCTTAATGTTCATTTTTGTTTATGAAAGTTTTCAATTTTTGATGCATTTGATTAATAGATTTTACCTTAATCCATGAAACACTTTTTATTTTTTACCATTCCTTAGAGCTTTATAAAGTGTAAAAATGCGCCCAGTTTTTTTTTTCACACATGTTTTTCGTAAGTTGGCAACCATTATTTGTAAAGTTTCTAAAGAGACAGTTCAGTCCCTCTAGGTTTTCAAAGTAGGTCTAAGTGGTCATTGACTTAACTTGACCGTTAGTTTGACGAATGTAAAAACGACGTGACATGTTGCGGTGACTACTTTTAGATGAGTTGGAAAACTTTACTAATATTGTATTTTATTTTTTAATATCACAAGTCTTTTTCCCTTTCAACTTCCCCTCTTCTCTCCCTTCATCTTCTTCTTACTCTTCCATGTCATGAGACCATTGCTTGTTGCTAAAATTTAAAAATCTAAAGATTCAAATTGGACATTTGAAAGTACATGGACGAAAATAGAACAAACTTTAAATTAGAACTAGAATGGTAATTAATCTTCGTTTTTTTAATACAATAAAGTATGGGAAATTAAACCATGGACATCTTAGATACTAACATATTTCATGTTGATAAACCCATCATATCCAAAATGAAAACTTGATTTGATCATCACATAGGATCGTGGAATCAGAAAGGCAATATATCAAAAACCATGTATACATAATATGAAAATGAAAAATGTAAAAAAATTCAAATTAGGAACCTACCTAAACAAAATATTAAACTTCAATGGTTATGTTTTATTTTCTATGAACACTAAAATATCAAAAAAAAGGATAAAATTATAGGAAAAACTTTCATAACATATGTATACATATATAGCATTTCTCCATAATGAATATACGTTGAATTTACTATTATATTAGATCAACAAAAAAATTCGGGGTAGCAAAATGAGTTAGTATATTTGTAATTTTAGTAATAGTTTTTCAGCTTTTCGAACATCTAAAAGAAATTTCTTTTCTTTTTTAATATCTCAATTTTAGCCCGTTAGTCCTGATCTTCAATTTTTGTTTGTTTCATATTTTTTATTTTGATAATTTTTCTTTCTTTTTTCAGATTTGGGAGATCGTTGTGATATGTTTTAAGGGTAATTGTTTTAAATTGTAAATTGCTGAAAATATTTTCAAGCATAACAAACCATCATTGTCTATTGTGATAGATAGCGATAAAGTGTGATAAACATCCACTGGACGATATATCGCGATAGACATCTATTAGACACTCAAAAATTTCTATTGCGGTCTATATGTGATAGGTAGAGATATATTTTACTATATTTGTAAATAGTTTACCCAGTTTTCTAAATTTGAAAACACGCCTTGTTTTAATCTAAAAGTTTTTTTTTTCAAGTTGGCGGGATTTTCTTTGATTTAGGTTATATTTTTCGGTGTTTAAATTTAATTTTTAATGAGTATATCAAAAGAATAAAAAGAAAATAGTATTACAAGAGATATCCAATTGGTGTTCTCCCCATTACTTTTTAGTGCTTTTGGACTGTTATTTATCTTAATTTTGGGTGCGCCAAGAGCTCTTCTAGTTTTGTACGTTAATATTGCAAAAACTAAAACAATGGTCAATAAAACCAATTCTTTCTGTATAGTTGCGAACTCATCCCATATATTCTCTACCAATTTAATATACTATTTACTAGTAAATCTTGGTATATTTTTTCCATGCAAAATAAAGATAACAAAGTGCAAAGGCTTTCCCAAATTCATATAATTCTTCACTCACAACCTAGATGATTGGATATGGAGAGAAGTCCTCGACCAAGTTTTGCTCTCGCTTGCTCCTAATGTTACTTAATTCTCCATAGGTATAATAAATCAATTTTAAATTAATTTATAGTCAATATATTTTTCTCTTTTTCAATAGTTTATCTGTAAATTGTATACTAATTAACGAAATTAAAATATTACAGAAACATTGTCCGTATCAGATACCAAAAGTTGTAAGACATTTCCATGCAAAAGTCGCATTGATTGTTTGATCCGAAAAAAGCTTAATCTATGTTTTTGTCACCCAGGATTCGAAAAGAAATGTCTTGACAATGCCTTTCCTAATTATTTGGGAGAAGAAAAGATGAGTCGGTTGGAGGGGAAATATCGGACCTACCACGGGCCGCCACATCGTTCGCTAAATTAATGACAAAATTTCGAAATCGTCAAATTTGCGATTAATTAAGAGTTGACATGTGTCTCAAATAGAAATTGAGGACAAATTTTATGTTTTTGTCGCATATGTCGATTGAGTCAAATCAATTTTGACCAATTTGATACTATAATTTGGGCGTTGGCCCAGTTACGCCCAAATATGTGCCTAAGGTCGGCCTACAACGACAAAATACGCCTAAGCCCAGTTAATGACCAGACTCAAGTCCAATTAATTAGGCCCAAGTCCAATTAATTAGGCCCAAGTCCAATTAAATTAGGCCCAAAGGCCAAGCCCAAGCCCATCAAACCCATCGAGAAGCTCTATAAATAAAGAAGCTCCCCTTATTTGCAAGGGTCAGCATTTTCACAATTCAAAGAATCCAGAGAGAATTTATCAACAAACAGAAGACTCCCAAGACTCTTGAAGCAGCAATCCTAGAAGACAGAAGACGCTTGGAGACAAAAGACTCTTCCAAGACTTCTACATCAAGAACATTCGGTGCTTTTCTCCTTCAAGTCAAGCACGTTCATCCAACCGAGAGAGAATCAGAGAATCAAGTTCTAGAGATCAAACCACATCGCATCAAATCAACTTCAACTTTATCACCAACTCAAAGTCAACTCGACGAAACACGTTTCTCCAGAAAACCTCGTGTGAACAGACTCCTTAAAGACTTTATGAAAGTTTAACCCATTCCCGATTCCTCGCCCCTTTTTGGATCCACATACATACATCCATGTGCTCATAAATTAGAAGAAATTTAATATTTAAGTATTGTATAATAACACATAAATAATAATGACTTCTAATTTCACTATGAAAGCACTTTAATTTCAATGCATATGTTGTTTTCAAATTATAGCACTTCAAAATGTCATTTACATAAAAGTTATCATTACCGCAATAAGGTGGTATCAAAAGTTATATTTCTAACTACTCTAGGCGATGCTTGGAATCCAGGTCGTCGATAGTGATGTTTATGCCGTCGCCGTAGCTGGGCGCCACCGGCTGACTCGGTCTGGTGTTGGCAATAAGTTTTTTAAACATCAATCGATTTTTCAAAAAAATGTCTTTATTTTGCTTTCAATTGGGGTGGGGGAAAGATGTTGTTACTAGAGAGGCGTCCGCATAGAAATAACTTTACTAATGTAGTAAGATATAACCAATTGATGGATCAAAATATTTGTCTACTCACCAAAAAAATGAAAATAAAAAATATTATGGATCAAAGTTTTGCACAAGTTGGAGCTTGATTAATTCATCAATATTGAATAAGATCATTCCAAACTCCAATTTGTAAGAAAAAAAAATTTTTTGATGTAAAATTTTAATAAAATTATCTATTTCAATAAAACTAAACTTCGTGGAAAAATTAATTTAAACTGGTACACAAACTTACTAATTATACCTTTTGGAAATTCATATATTTTGCAAAGAGAAAAAAATCTAATGTTATTTTATTTTAAAAGTTTTTTCAATTTTGTATACATTTAATTTATAGTTTACTTAATCATGAAAACCAATTTTTTTTTTTTTTTT
>NW_024064881.1:0-2802 GCF_009727055.1 Benincasa hispida | reverse complement strand
GAATTAAAAAGAGGACAAGAAGATATAAGAAGGACATCAATGAAAAGCACAAGGAGAATCTTGGATATATTGAGCCACATAAAAAAGCTGTCAGTGAAAATTCCACAAAAAGAAGAAGGTGGGAAAAGCAGATCTTAAGAGAATCTTCTTGAAAGAACAAAGCGCCATCAATCTAGTTTTGAAGCTTTTAGATGCCAAGTTGGTGAAGTCTTTAAGAGGTATAACTGTTGATTTTTTTTCTGAAAGAGTACAGATACAAAAATTGATATATCATGCAGGCTGAAGTTGACACTGCTAAGGACAAGGAGGCTCAGATGATCAAAAGAGAATGACCAGCAAGAACAATTGCAAGATGGATCTGAAAGATGAAAAGGAAATCAAGAAGAAAAGATAAAGAAATATGACGAAAAGAATGTAAGTATTGATTGATTGATGATCTTAATTATAACTATAGCATGCTATCAGTGATATCTGAAAGTCACTGATAACCAACTATCAGTGATAACACGCTATCATTGATAGTTTGGTTATTAGTGATAGTATAAATAATAGGAAGCTTTTTACTTGACTGATACTAATAGCACATTGATGTCATGTTATATTTGATTCCATGATTTCAGAGAATTGAAAAGACTCTTAAAAGAGTCCAAAAAAATATAGACCAAAGGTTGTCATCGAAAAAATGGAGGACAACTAAGAGACCAAAAAAGACAAGTAAAACCAACCAAGAAAATTTTGGAGAACGCAAAGAAACAAAAGAAAGACAAAAAGAAGGTCTCTCCAAATGTGTCTACCAAGGTGTCTCCAAGAAAAGCTACAAGGCATTCTCCAAGGTGGAATGACGACGCTCTAAGCTTTGATCTCAAAATATCACAACTTTGATTAACAATAGATAGACTTGTTTATTGACAATAGACTTCTGTTTGACAATAGTTTGGAAATTATATTGACAATATACAGTGATTGTTATGATTTTGAAAATTACATTGTTATTTTACAAGATCAATGATAGTTAAATTGAATCAATATGAATCCTTCATAAATGTGATTGATATAGTTGCAACTTTCAATTTATATTAGGAGCTGTTTGGTTGGAGGGAAAAGAGGGCAATTGTATAGTATGAATGTGACTGATTCATAAATGTGATTGATATAGTTGCAACTTCATATAGTATTTTGTTACTCAGCGATCGTGTAGCAGAGCTAAGTGATCGTTTAGCTGAGCTCAACGATCGTGTAGCATTTAGTAGGCAATCATGTAGCATTTGGTAGGCGATCGTCTAACATTAGGTAGACGATCGTATAATATTTTCTTACTCATCGATCGTGTAACAGAGCTAAGCGATCGTGTAGCTGAGCTCAGCGATCGTGTAGCATTTGGTAGGCGATCGTATAGAATTGGGTAGGCGATCGTATAGAATTTTGTTACTCAGCGTTCGTGTACCCGAGCTCAGCGATCGTGTAGATAATTTAAGCGATCGTATAGTATTTTGTTACTCAACAATGGTGTAGTAGAGCTAAGTGATCATGCAGCCGAGCTCAGCGATCATGTAGCATTTGGTAGGCGATCGTATAGCATTGGGTAGGCGATTATATAGCATTTTGTTACTCAGTGTTGTGTAGCAGAGCTAAGCGATCCTGTAGCCGAGCTCAGCGATTGTGTAGCATTTGGTAGGCGATTGTCTAGCTTTGGGTAGACGATCGTATAGCATTTTGTTACTCAACGATTGTGTAGTGGAGCTCAGCAATCATATAGTATTTTGTTACTCAACAATCATGTAGTAGAGCTAAGCGATCGTTTAGCTGAGCTCAGCGATCGTGTAACATTTGGTAGGCGATCATATAGCATTGGATAGGCGATCGTATAACATTTTGTTACTCAGCGTTGTGTAGCAGAGCTAAGCAATCGTGTAGCCGAGCTCAGGTTTAGCATTTGGTAGGCGATTGTCTAGCATTGGGTAGGCGATCATATAACATTTTGTTAATCAACGATTGTGTAGCGGAGCTCAGCAATCGTGTAGATAATTTAAGCGATCGTATAGTATTTTGTTACTCAGTGATCGTGTAGCATTTGGTAGGCGATCGTATAGCATTAGGTAGACAATCATATAGCATTTTTTTACTTAGTGTTGTGTAGCAGATCTAAGCGATCATGTAGTCGAGCTCAGCGATCGTGTAACATTTGGTAGGCGATCGTGCAACATTGGGTAGGCGATCGTCTAGTATTGGCTAGGTGATCGTATAACATTTTGTTACTCAGCGATTGTATAGATAATTTAAGCGATCGTATAGTATTTTGTTACTTAGCGATCATGTAGCAGAACTAAGCGATTATGTAGCATTTGGTAGGCGATCGTGTAGCATTGGCTAGGCGATTGTATAACATTTTGTTACTCAGCGTTGTGTAGCCGAGCTCAGCAATCGTGTAGCATTTGGTAGGCGATCGTATAGTATTTTGTAAACGATCGTTTGGACTTGTTAAGCGATCGTCTAGTCTCTGGGTCGGTTCTTCAACAGGTTATTCAGTGTTCTTCAACAGGGTTGTTGCGTTGATCAAACTTTAAACACAAGCTGCACAGCTTTTATCACTGATAGTATGGTATCAGTAATGGACATGCTATCAGTGATAGAATCTATCATTGATGGATTTTTTGCAAAAATGCTTATCTACTATCAGTGATAGAATCTATCATTGATAGATTTTCTGCAAAAATGCTTATCTTTTAGTATAGTTATTTAACAAAAGAAGTTTTGATACTTTTGAATTCATTGTATTAATTGCTGACATAAGCTATTACAGAT
>NW_024064880.1:76625-140484 GCF_009727055.1 Benincasa hispida | reverse complement strand
AAGGAACTATAATATGAGTGTGCATCCATCGATCCACGGAGTTGTAATATAGTTATGAATTCGTCGGTCCTCGAAACTATAATGTAATGGTGAACCCGTCAGCCCGCAGATCTAGAATATAATGGTGAACTAGTGGCTTAGGAAGCTATAATATAGTTGTGAACCCGTTGGTCCATGGAGCTGTAACATAATGGTGTTAGGAGGGCAAACGAACACTTTCGAAATTTATCATAGCATCAATTATATTTTCAACATACATTATTGTACGTGTCTCAGGGTCCTACACAAAAACATATCAGTCATCAAGTCATGAAATTTCTTTATTCATATAACAATCATGCTTATCAATGTTACACAAACAAAATCAGATACTCTCATCTTGTCTATATCGTCTAGCTCAATGGCGATTTCAGAAGTAAGATTACATACCTTGAATAAATTCAAACGTTTTTGTCTCTTTAAATAAATTCAAATGTTTCTATCTTTTTGCTTATGAATTTTTTGATCCAAAACCTAAAACATAACCTATAATTAGTTTTTTATCCAGAAAGCATAATAGTCACAACACACTTCACCTCAATACACCTTAAATCACTTATCCTAAACAGAGGTCAAACCAATAATTAATCCAAGGTTTCACTCAAAAACATCCACCTAACCATCAATCAACAATAGAGAATTAACCCGAATTTTCGGCATCACATTGAAAAAAACCCCAAAGGACCAAGCCTCATAAATTACCAAAATGAATATTCACTAACAATTGATTGCAACACTGCCAGACAATGCCTCAAAACACCTCGAATCTTCAACCCAACTCAAACAGAACAAGCTGTAGACTCCAGGGACTGAAGCGACGACGCGTGACGGACTTCGGCAACTAGGTAATGTCGGGAGAGCTGAGTGGTGCAACAGTTAGAAAATAGAGGTTGAAGGATATGGCTTGACTCACGCTGTGGACGATAGCACTTAGATAAGGTAAATGATAGCTCAATCAAGTAGACGATAGTTAGCAAACGACAGTGGCAAGCCAAGTTTTCCTTTATTATTTCTTATATTTGAAATGTACATAGGTGAGGTATTTATACAATATGGAATCCCTAATTTGGGAATGCAAAATAACTCAACAAATACAAATGGTTAGAGATTTCGTTGTGACCAACCTATTCCTTTGGTAAGTCCTATTCTTTTGGTAGATAGGTAAGACTTTATGTGTTGGCATCCTTAATATCCTTAACATCCCCCCTCAAACGAGAGGGTAGTTCTACTACACCAAGTTTGGATCGAAGGTGGAAGAACTATGAGTGTGTTAAGGACTTGGTGAGACAGTTACGGATTTGGTTGGAGGATGGGACATAACGAACATCAAGCTGACCATGGAGGACTTGACCACAAATGAAGTGAATGTCGATCTCAATGTGCTTGGTCGGCACATGAAACACTGGATTGACAGCTAGAGCACCGACGCTGAGGTTGTCACACCATAGAACTGGAGCCGACTTATGTTTCACACCAATCTCAGACAGTAGTTGTTGCACCAAGATGATTTTTGCAGAGGCATGAGCGAGCGCTCTATATTCAGACTTTGTGCTGAACTGGGCGACAACGGATTGTTTATTGAAGGACCAGGAGACAAGATTACCTCCAAGGAAAATGCAATAAGAAGTAACTAATTTTCGATCGTCTATGTTGGCTGCCCAATCGGCATTGGAGAAGGACGAAACAGAGAGGTCGGACCCATGTTGAATATAGAAGCCAAAGTGTCGAGTGCTACGGACATATCTTAGAACTCTCTTCACCGCTTGCCAGTGAATGTCCGTGGGTTGCTTTAAGTACTGGCTTAGATGATTAACTCCATATGTAATGTCAGGTCTCGTGGTGGTTAAGTACTGTAGGGTGCCAATCGTGCTCCGATAGATATAGGGATTTTCAAGAGGAGTGCCATCGGAGATAGAGAATTGCTTGTTTAGAACCTTGGAGAGGGTGCCAGTTTTAGATCTCTAAGGTCAAGGCGGTGAAGTAGGTCCTTGACATACTTTTCCTGATTCAGTAGAACTCCATTGAGGACATTGTGCAGTTCGACTCCAAGGAAGTAATGGAGTTTGCCAAGATCTATTAGAGCAAACTTGGAGTCCAAGGCTATTACAAGCTTGTTAATTACCTGCTGATCATTTCTGGTGATAATTACATCATCAACATATACTAATAAGAGTATCAAGGCAAAAGTGCTCCGATATATGAAGAGAGATGTATCAGACTTAGCATTCTAAAAGCCCCAACTACATAGTGTTGTTTTTAGTGTGTTGTTCCAGGCCCTTGGCACTTTTTGTGGCCATATATGGCCTTGTGTAAGCGACAGGCACGATTTAGTAGTTAAGAATCAACAAATCCCTGTGGTTGGCACATGTAAACTTCTTCATCGAGGACTCCATTAAGGAAGGCGTTATTGAAATCTAACTGTCTCAGCTGCCACCCTTTGGATACTGCAAGGCTAATGACGATTCGGATGGTAGATGCCTTGACCAATGAACTAAACGTCTCAAAGAAATCGATGTCCGGGTTTTGATGGAAGCCTTTTTCTACGAGGCGTGCTTTGTAGCGTAGAATGGAGCCCTTAAAACTCCGTTTGATTCTGATTACCCATTTATTGCCAACAACATTCATTAACGATGATGGAGGAACCAAAGTCCAGATCTGATTGTTCACTAATGCTTGAAATTCACCACTCATTGCTTTGTTCCACTGTGTGGTTTTGAGCGCATCACTGACTTGGGTAGGTTCAGTTAGGGACCAGTCTTTTTAGGTTTGGGAGGATAGTATTTTGGGTTTGAAGATGCCTGCCTTTCCTCGAGTAATCATGGGATGAGTAGACACGGGCAAAGGGTTTGGGACAGTATCGGGTGAAGACTGGGCAGAGGACGATGAAGGTGAACTATCGGTGGGTTGGGTGATAGGTGATGGTGAGTCAGGTGGAAACAATCGGAGGGTACACGATTAGTGGGTATACAATCGGTGGGTAAGTGGGTGGTAGGTAAATGATCATTGGATAAATTATTGGTAGGTGAACGATCGTTGGGTGAACGCTCGCTGGGTAAGCAACTGGTGGGTAGACGATCAAAGGAAGGATGTGGGAAGGCTGGGCTGTCTGTAGAGGTATTAGCTGGTGATTGGGTGTGGGTTGTTCTGACAGTTGGTGAGAGTGAGGTTGTGGACGTAGAGGGCGTGGAATCACTGTGCGGTGTGACCTGATTGAGGGGCGGCTAGGAAACCGGGTGGACGACAATTGCTTACTTGGCTGGTCTGCAAGTTGAAGGAGACACCTGACAAGGAAAGTTCGTTTCATCAAACGCAACATGCTGAGAGATGAATAGTCCGCCACTGGGGTTGAGGCATTTGTAGCCTTTGTGATTCACAGCCGGACCGAGATAGATGCACTTCTCTGTACGATAGCTTAACTTATGTGAATTGTACGGTCTCAAGGAGAGGAAACATGCACACCCAAATATTCCAAGCTCCTCGAACCTAAGCTTCTTTTTTAACATCACTTCCATTGGAGACTGTCTATTTAGAATAGGGGTAGGAAGGCCATTAATCAGCATAGTTTAGTATAAGAATGTATCCCACCAATGATGTAAGAGAAAATGTGCTTGTACTAGTAGGGTTAGCCCTGTCTCAACTATGTGTTTGTGCTTCCTCTCAGCCCTTCCATTTTGTGCTGACGTATATGGACAGGTGTATCTGAAAGCAATGCCATGCTGATGATAGACTTTGTGTATATTGACAAATTCTCCACCATTATCCGACTGCAGGAACTTGATCAGTATATTGAACTGAGTTTGTACCATGGTGAGAAAGTGTTGAAAAGCTGCCAGTGTGTCACTTTTTAAACTGAGAGAATAGATCCATGTGTACCTGCTGTGATCATCAACAAAGATAGCATAATATTTGTACCCATATGTTGACAAGAGAGGAGCTAGACCCCACAAATTAGTGTGTATAAGTTCAAATGTTACAGATGCTCTTGAGTTAGAGTTAGGAAAGGCTAAAAAATACGATTTTCCATAGCTACAAGAATCACAAAAGTTAAACTTTTCATTAGATAACATAGGAAGATTGCAGCTTTTGATAATAAACTCTAGTGTTTTTTACGAAGGATGTCCAAGCCTTCTATGCCATGTAATCTTAGACACCCTATGCTTCGAAGATATGCTAAGAGCAAACAGATCTTTATTCTTGTGCATTGTTGCGATGGTACTTCGTTTCCTACTGACTTCGAGTTGATTTCTGCACCCTCTAACTGATACAGTCCATCTTTAAGCATTCCCTTCCTTATCGTTTGTCTCATACACTTGTCCTTAACAAGACCATAATCCGTGTGAAATTCAATAAACACGTTATTGTCTTTTGTTAGCTTAAATATACTGACCAAATTTTTTGCTATGGCAGGCACACATAACATATCATTCAATTTCAAATTACAGGCATCACTAAATAGACATACAGTTCCAACATGAGAAATTTCTAGAGTATTACCATTAGCTATAGTGACTACTTCAGTACCTGAGTATTCAGTCGAATTGCCAAGATTGTTGAAGTCTGAGGTAACATGATTGGAGGCACCACTGTCAGCATACCAATTTGTATCAGTTATGTTTTCTTGTCTTATCAGAAAAGGGTTACTCCCATAAGCAGTGGCTAGGGCTGTTGGGTGAGGTTGTGTGTTTTTGGTTTGATTGTTGGGGAAAGGTTGCCCCTTTTTTTGGGAAAATTGGGAACAAAATCTCTATTTTACTTGTTGAAGCAGTAGAACGCTATGTGTCCCCCTTTCCCACAGACTTGACACACAGGTTTGTTGTTGTTTCTTCCCCTGCCTCAACCTCTGCCATGGCCACCACCACCTCGTTATCCTCCCCCAGTAGACTGATTGCTGCTATTGGACTTGTCCTTTTGGTTGACATGTCTAGTGTTTATCATATTCACTGATGCATTACTGACTTGGTTGAAACCTACTGTCGTCTTTTTGTTTTTCTGATGTTCCAATATTCTTTCATACAGGAGAAGTTCTAACTGAATATCAAGCCATGACGCTCTTATTTAGATCGTGGCCACGATGGTATTGTATTCTTCATCAAATCAAAGTAGTACCTGTGAAACAAGAGCTCTTGGTGGCATGGGACTACCAACTTGCTCGAGATTATCAGCATTCATTTTCATAGTTCGAAGGTACTCTTCCATTTTCAAATTACCTTTACTGTTTGTTTGAAACACATGTCACAGATAACCTTCTTCAGCCCTAGACTAAACACCAAAGAGTTGTTGAATTCTGGTCCATAGATCCTTTACACATTCACATCTCATCACTTGAATGGCAACCTTTGGTGTCATGGAGTTATATAGCCAGCCGAGGAGAAGTTGATCTATATCCATCCATGCTTCATATTGAGGATTTACCTCAAGTGCTGTCGATAAGCTTGAAGCACTACTGTCGGAACTTTCTTCTGTGCTGTGCGGAGCAGCTTCTGCTCCAGTCGATCCAGTCAGTATGCTTTCACCGACTACATGTTGCAGAAACATTGGAGGACAAAATTTTTGTCTAGTTAGGTGTCCTTCGAGTCGATAACTCTGAAGGATTGAAAGCGCTAAGTTTTTCCATAGGAGGAAATTGTTGTGATCAAGTTTAATGAAGGTTATCTGATTGAGGAGTTGGTTCAAAGGTGGGCCGCTAAAGTTGGCTGTGCCGAGTGTGGATCCCAGATTTCCTTGATTGACGTTGATCATTATGTGCTCTGATACCAAGTTAAAAAAGAGAAGTAGAAGGATATGGGTTGACTTACGCTACGGACGGTAGCATTTAGACAAGGTAAATGATAGCTCAATCAAGTAGACGATAGGTAGCAAACGACAGTGGCAAGCCAAGTTTTCCTTTATGATTTCTTGTATTTGAAATGTACATAGGTAAGGTATTTATACAATATGGAATCCCTAATTTGGGAATGCAAAAATAACTCAACAAATACAAATGGTTAGAGATTTGGTTGTGATCAATCTATTCCTTTAGTAAGTCCTATTCTTTTGATAGATAGGTAAGACTTTATGTGTTGACATCCTTAATATCCTTAACAGCAATGAACAATCCGACTGGATCTGCACAACAAATGCAGAAACGGCTTGGCGACGCAATTGAGAGATAAAAGAGAGAATAAGACACTGAATGAGTGACTCACGGCTCCGGCATCACGATTGAGCAAATCTAGAACGCGGGGCGGTTGGCCAGTAACGGTAGCGACTTCGTGGCTCCCGCAGAGGTGTGCTGCTGCGACTAGATGGAATCAATCGTAGACGTTAGCTGGTATCAGGAGCTGGCAGCAGCATGGGCTATCCAATTTGACTTGTCAAACATGCGAGCACACAGATGAAAGCATCCCAATGCTATATGTATAAAGAAAAACCTACATTAGTTCCAACATGCTAGTGACAACATTTCAATGCTATCCTAATTTCATAAAATACTAAAACAATCAAAGTGTGGGTCTAAATTCGTCAAACTCAGGATTGTCAAGAGATTCTATAAGCAACATTTTGACGTAGTCACCTTGGGTCTCTTGGCTCTTTAACTACTACAATAAATGAAAAACGCGATAGGATGACTTGTCACTCGAAATACGAATATTAAATTGAAGCATTGACATGTACTGTAACAATAAAATACCAACAACAAGAAAATAAGTAAAAGCACACAAAAATTTTGACTCAGTTCGGTGATAAACCACCTACATCTATGGGGCAGTGTGCCTAAGAAAGATAATCCACTAATATTAAAATGTTAATCAATTACAACGTGATTATTTGTAATACTCCGACTACTACATGCTATTGAGGCATTTATCCTATGTGTGCAAATCAAAATCGGGCTGGTCTTGACTCGGAGTAGAGCATAAACCTCCAAGAATTGAAGAAGGCCATTTGGGAACAAGAAAATCACATCGCAATTTAAATTTGATCTCGATAAAACAATATATCAATTAAAAGTTACTTTGATAAATTGAAAATTTAATTGTTTTTTATTTATTAAAATTTATAGTATAGATAAATGACCGTGGGCAAAAGCACAAACTCATCCATTTTTTAAAAGGTAACTCACGTAAAGCTCAACTCATGAGTCACCTAGATTCCCCCTAGTTGTGAGACTCCCTCTCAATTGAAATAGGCTCCCTTAAGTGTGATAATATTAGTATTGAATACTTCAACTTTCGATAATGTGTGAGACTGTTCTCCATTTAATTATCTTCCTTGCAACTTAGTGAACTCACTGATGAATCTTAGGTCCTTTCTAAAGTGGAGAAATCCATCTCGAGTATGAAGTATTAGGCTCCCCCTAAGACCGAGAATCCATTCTCTTTAGCTATGCCTTATTCCCCCCCCCCCCCAAGACAAGTATTATCTTGAAGTTATTTGAATTATTTATAGAAAGGATACGCACAGCGAAATAAAGTGGGCAAAGATTGACAAAACCCACGATGCAGAAAACAACTGTCAAGAACAAATTCGTTGCGAAGACAAATCAAAATGATGCAATATTTAATCACAAAGAATTACACTCTTCTGATAATCAACAAATGTGGCAAACTTGGAAGAAGATTAGATTTTTTTTTTTAGGAGGTATTGTAAATAAAATGTGGGATGAGGCAATCAAAACTGAAAGCATGAGGTTGATAGTATGAACATTATGCTAGTTGAGCTACGCTCTTGTTTGCAAAAAAGAAGATTAGAATTTTCTTTAAAAAGACGGAGGCCAATTAAAAAAGAATGTCCATAAAATGTTTTCCTTTTTTTAAAAGATAAGATGCACTATAAAAAGAAAAATATACATCAATATATTTCTATAGATTTTCATAATTTGGAAATAAAATAATATTCTGCATATAAATTCCAGATTAGAAAAATAACAAAATTTGTAGTAAACAAACATGTTGAGGCAAATGTTAAAACATCATTTTCTAAAAGAACAAAAACCACCAGTCTTAGAAAATATAGAGACGATTAGCAAACCTCCAACAAACTCCCCTTGCTCGATATTTTTTTAAGGTAGAATATGAAAGAACCAGCCATCAAAATAATGAATGTAAAAAATAAAGTTGAGACATTATCAGTAACAACTGAAGATGTAAATGTCTTTACAACATAAAAAATAGAAATAAAGTCATTCGGGCAACCAAACAAAAAAAAAAAAAAAAAAAAAAAAAAAACCAACACTGGATTCATCTAAAATCAAGAACTAAAACAAAACAAACTTAGACAAGCAGTTTTCCTCTAATCTCCAACACAACACCATCACCACAAAATGTCCCTATTTCTTTCTTTAAAAAAATAGTTTTGTGGTTGAGAGAAAGACGCCTCAACAAACTTGGCCAATGTTACACGCATCGTCTATAACATCCCTTCCACAGTCGTTTTTCACTCATGAAGCCTCTAAATTTGAGCATCAATATCATTGGATTCATTTGAAATATGATGCAAAACTTGATTTCCAAAAGGAGATTCAACCAAGGCTTGACTAAGACCATCAACATAATGGAAGAAGCAACTAGATCTAGCACATGATAATTTTGTAAAGTTTGGGATGAATTGAAATGAGAGCAGGAGTAAGACCAATAGGTTCCCTAGCACTGATCAAATATGGTTTTTGAGCAAGCAAAACTCCACAAATTAAACGAGGATAGAAGAGAGGTAATTTGAAGGCTTGAGATCCAATGTGGCGTTTGATCTGATTATGTACAAAATTTTCATGGTTGAAACGAGCCCTAGTCCCACTCTGATACAACAATATAGCGAGAGAAACAAAAAGACCTGATTTGTGAAAGGAAGGATACCAGTCGAAGATCCCAATCCAAGCACATCATAGTAAGTACTCAAAATGGCAGTGGACAATTGACGCTTCTTAGGCCAAGATGACCTTGCCCAACTGATCAATTCAAATGTCAACTCTCTCACCGATGGTCGCTTTTTAGAAACATCAACCGGAACAGTTCTGTTGAGATATTTGTTAATGAGATTTACATTAAAGATGAATTGATGCCTTCGCAAATGAACTGTATGAAAATTAGGGTCATTAGGATTGTCAATCGGGTCATTAGGATTGTCAAACTCTAGAGAAAGATTGACAATAAACTCTCTCATAATTTAATGGTATAATGGTCCCAAATTTAAAACAATATATTATGTTGAGCTTGAAGAATCAAATTCACAAGGTCGAAGTAGTTTTGAGTTTTATTTGATAGTTCCTTTTAATCCACAATGTTCCTTTTAACCACAAATTTCCATATACTAGCCCATACCTTAGTGAAAAGAAACACCATCGAATGGAACAAATGATACATTTGATGTAGCTGGTCTAGAAGGACCAACTTTATTTCCTTTGGAATTAATTGAGGCTCTAGTTGTTAGATTTTATGTCCTAAAACTCGTAGTTTGTAAATTAATAAACATATTCTATTTTCTTTTTCGATAAAGTTGTTATTGAAATTGTAATCTTGAATCCAATAAACTAATGTCCTGAGGCTATTTAATGTAGTTTGAACTTTATGTAGTGACATAAATGTGGATCAAGTTAAAATATATAGCCAAAATGATCTATAGTATATGAATAAGGTTGGGCGCCTTATTCTGGGGACACTATGGATACGGCCCACTTTGTAGTTAGTACAAACGATATGATCTTAAATTGTTCATATAGAGATATGTGAGTAAGGGCATCATATGCAATGAGTTTGCATGAGACTGAACTATGAAATAGTCACTTTTTATGTTCTAAATGTCGTTTTATGTATAAAACTGACTATTTCATTAATTGATGGCCTAGGTAACTTAATCTTAATCCTGAGCTAACTATGAACTCCTGTTCACTCGGAATTATCCTTAGATCTGCATAGGTGAGGGTAGCTTATCATCCTAGCCTAATAAGCCTCCCATTTCAGGGGTAAGATCAGGTAGATAGTTGGAAATATAGGGTACAAGACGGAAATCACTCCTACCCATTATAGGGATAGTAGATAGGTTGTTCCCTTTATTACTGAATCCAGATTTTGAACAAGGAGCCCTACCCTCTCCTTGGCCCGAGAGGGATTCGGTTTATAGGTTGGACCTCAAACCAATTGTTCATTAGAGTATCAGTGGAACTTAAGGAACAAGATGTAGTCTCGAGGGTAAAACGATTTTTATGACCCAACTGAGATTACGAATAACCTGTGAAGGATTAGTTTACTAATCATGGTTATATCATATGGACACAAATATATATATATATATATATATAATAAGAGGAGTGCAACTGCGGAACTATAGTGGAATGACCCGTTAGTTAACAAATGTTGATTAGCTCCGTCTAAAAGAGTTTTAGCCAGCTAATCTCAGATCATTGGAGCCTATGATCTATAAGTTCATTAGGTTCCCCTACTAGCTCATATGGAATAAAGTTAGACTAGTGTGATAGAAGAATTCGAAGTATATGTGATATAGTGATCGGTTTTTCAGTTTAGAGATATAGCTTTAATATTTAAATGTGATTTAAATATCAAGAATATGAATACGTTCATATTCAGAAGCTTGGAAATAATGGAAATGGTCAAATATGTAAAAAGTCAAAGAGTTGACTTTTGGCTTTTAAAAGTCAAACTTTGACCGACCTTTTTTTCAAATGTGATTTGAATTTTGATAAAATAAATGTGGATTCATGCTCGGGAGGTCAAAATTAGTCAACACGAAAAAATCATAAAAAGCCAAAATGTTGACTTTTGGTCAAAGTTTGACTTTGACCAAATGACTATTTGCCCTTTGACTAAAGTTAGTGGGAAAATCCAAACTTTTGTTGGATAATTCCACTAACAAAATAGTGGGCTAGGTGTTGGTTTATAGTAGAGATATTAAGCCCACTTAGATAGTGGATTCTAGGAGTTGGGTTTTTATGGATTTGTTTCATGCAAATGTTGCATGGTTTTTTCTATAAAATGGGCTTTTGAATTTGGATTGAAGTTTTTTGGCCATTTTTTTCAAATTTTTTTTCCTAAATTGGGCTATAAAAAAAAAAAAAGAGAAAAACCCAAACCAAAAGAAATTCCATTTCTTTTCCATCTCTTTCTCTCTCTCGATTTTCTTCATCCATCAGGTCCCACAACCCGGTTCTGAGTCCAAAGGATAGTAGGTCAATTCTAGTGCTGGTCCAGAAGAGTTCAAGTCAAGATTCAGCGAGGAAAAGCGGTTTATGGGAGCTTGAAAGGTAATTTAATTTAATTCCATACCTATACGAAGAAGCTACACCTTCCTTGTCGGGGCTCAATCATAGGAACTCCAAAGTTAAACATGATTAGCTTGGAAGCAATCCCATGTTGGGTGACCTCTTGAAAATTTTCCTAGGAACTAGTTCTTTCAACGTGCTTTATCCTCACTCATATGCATCCTAGGAAAATTTCCAAGAGGTCACCTAACATAGGATTGCTCCAAGTTAAGCACACTTAACTTTGGAGTTCCTATGATTGAGCCACCGACAAGGAAGGTGCATTTTCTTAGTATATAACAATGGACTTCAATTCTTTTAACCCTTTCTCAACCATACTTTCATGTCCTTAGGATCTCTCTCATTTGGATGTAGTCTCGATTCATTCATGTACCCCTCCTAAACTCGAGTCGTTACACAGACTCGGATATCTCAAAGGATGCACCATCAATACTATTAACAGTCACGTTTTTCTTAGCATTCAAATCACTAGATTCGTGGACAACATTAGACCGGACAACATCTTTCAAACAATCAACATTTTCAAAAGTCATTGGGTCATCAACCATATCATCATTCACATTTCCTTGGTTAATCAATGCAACCACCTCAAGAGGAGCATTAACACCCTCCTCAATAGGTTGTACGATTTCATGAGAAACATCAAGTTCAATATTCTCAACAAGATTCTCAGAAGCATTAATTATATGCAGTATGGATATAGAAGCTATCGTTTCAAAAATCGCTTTATCAATAAGATCGTGTAAAGCATTCTCCTCATATACATGCAAACACTCTTTTTCTATCTCAAAAGTACAAGGAACAACAACATTTTCTTCAACAAGCACACTAGATTCAGGTAAACTAGATTTAGCATTGCAAGAACTAGAAACATGATTATTATCAACAACAATCCTACTCTTAGAAACCCTAATTTAAGTTTTAACATCAACATACGAATCAACGGTATCTTTAGGGTTCCCTGGTAAGGAAATAATCTCATGCATGTGGCTAGATGAATAACAAGGTAAGGATTTTTCTTTCTCGGGAAAAACTTCAACTCCAAACCTAACAAGGTTAATCAATGACGAAGTATTCACCTTCTCTTTCTCTTTTATTTCAACAAATTAATAGCCTCCCGAACACCTACTTTTTGTCGAAGGAGGAAGAACATCAACTTCTTTCTTTGCATCAATGAATCCATGCACACAGACACCAAATTTGTTAGAGGAACATCTTCTTCGAAAAACCAATAAAATTTACACTAACACACCCACAAACGACACCCAAAACTAACCTCAAACCCGTAAGATAGTAGCTTTAACCTCTGATTAGTTATGAATCCAACCTTAAAATCACACAAAAACTCATTTAACACAAACTAAAAAATATTATGTTTTACTCACCACGAATCATCAAATCAGTGACATCCAGGATTGGCAGTAAGCTAAGGTGGCAGCGGTGAGTTGCGGCACAAAAAGTGGCATCGGTGTTTGGATATCAGAAGCTTGAACAACTTAGAGAGAGATCATCGTTGGCAAACGTTGATTTGATAGTGGTCGCATTGCCAACGACAACAACTAATGGTAGAGACCGACGGTCGAGGGCCAGCGGCTGGAGGCTAATGGTGTGTGGCGTTGATAGCTTACGCAAAGAAGAAGAAGAATATGTGGGAAGGGGAGGAGTTGCAACTACACATAAGAAAATGAGAGATTTTCAAAAATAGAAAAATAAGGGAAACAATTTACACAAAATAGCAAAATTTTGATCTTTTCTGACAGAGACCGATAGAGGCATTTAGAAGTTTAACAATGTCTATCAATGATAGAAACTAATAAGAATCCATCACTGATAAAAACTGATAGAAGTCTTGTTTGACACTAATAGAAATCTATCACTTATAAAAACTGATAGAAGTCTATCACCGATGGATGTTGATAGAAGTTTACCAATGTCTATCGGTGTTTTTTTTTTAATTTTTCTGTAAATAGTTTGACATTTTTTTTATCTGTAAAAAATTTCCTAAAAAAGTTCTACCTTATTTTTTTAAAAAAAATAAATTACATTGGTCAAACCTTAGCTTTGACTAAGTTAAAGCCCAATAACACTTCAGTCTCTCGACACACTCACTTTCCCAAAACTCTCATTATATCGTAAATTAACCACAAAATGATTAAATTAAGGTCATGTTTACCCTATGTGAAAGGTAATCCATCCATGGTAATTTAAAAAGAACTCGCAGTTTGTAAATTCTATATTAAACATTCTATTTATTAATAAAATATTATTGAGTATCTTATTCAATAAAGTTGTTGATTTTGCATTCTATTATGAAAAATCTAATAAACATATCCATGACTACAGTATGAACACTTTATCTTTATGTGGTGACATAAGCATGATCAAGTTAATAGTATATAGCCTAAATGGTCTATAAGTATATGGATGCAATTGGGTATGTCATCCTGGTAACCCTATTAGATACGAAACATTTTGTATAGGTAATACAAATGACGTGATCCACAGATCATTCATGTAGAGACATGTGAGTGGGAGCATCTTATGCAATGAATTTTCATATAGGCTGGACCACGAAATAGTTACTTTTCTTTATAACGACCGTTTACTATTAAAACTGAGTATTTCATACTTAAGTAACCTAGGATAACTCGATCTTAATCCTAAGCTAGGTATGAACGCTTGTTTATTCGGGATTATCCTTTGATCTGCATGGGTGAGAGTAGTCCAATAGCACTACTCAATAAGCCATCAATTTTGGGGATAAGACTGGATGGATAGCTAGGGACATAGCCCTGTAAGATGGAATTCACTCCTACCCATTTTAAGGTTAGCAGATAGGTTGTTCTCTTAAGTGCTGATTCTAGGTCTTGAACAATTGGGGCCTCGCCTTCTCATGGTAGAAAAGGATATGATTCATAAGTAGTATTATGAATCAAATTGTTCATTGGAGGGTCAGTGGGAACTTAAAGAACAAGATGTATTTACAGCGGTAAAACGGGAATTTTGACCTTGTAACTACGAACAATCTGTGAATGATCAACTTACTGACTATGGCTTATATGGATAGAAATATATCTACAATGAGAAGAGTGCAACTATCGAGCTATAGTGGTGTGTCTTGATAGTTAACGAATAGTAATTAATTTGATAAAGAGTTTTAAACGAATTAAGTACAAATCATTGGAGCTCATGATCTGTAGGTCCATTAAGTCCCTCTACTAGCTCATTAAATTGGAATAAAAAATTAAATATTGATGTATGAAATTAAGGTTATGAATTTGAAATGTTAAAAGTCATATTTAGGGTTCTAGATTTATTGTATATGATACAATTAAAAACGTTTATTTTAATCGAAATTAAACGAAATTGGAAAATCAATTAATATTTAAATTATGATTTAAATATAAAATTAATTTATTGGTGAATTTGATATTTTATTAATTTAATCATGTGGTGAAGTGACTGACTCTAATCTCAAAGCTAAAAATATTGACAATATTCACAAATATGGAATCATCCAAATGCTTTCAATCAATTAGGAATTTAAGACTAAATCTTTATCCTTTACGCGTGCGCGCGCTTATGAAATTTTATGTAGATCTTTACCAGTCCGGAAAGGTTTTATTCAACTCAAAGCTTGTATTTTCCCTACTATGGCTCAAGTACCAATTATTAAGCAGTCTAAAATCAATCAAATTTTGACTAAGCTGGCTAAAAGCACACCTACAAATCTTGCATTCCCTTTTACCAAAGGGTACTAGCTTTCACACATTCATTGTACAGAACCATACCCAATCTTTTCTCACGGGTATTCTAACTGATCATAGTAAAGAAAACTCTTTAACCCCAAAACGCATATACATTACATATTTATATTTTTCATCAACAATTTTTTTCACTCTTTAGCCTTCTTTGTTTTTGAGCTCAAATATTTCTTAGCGGCAGATATTTCCTTTCTTTTCCCTAAGTCTAATATTATAAACTATCAAGCAAGATGACTCCCTAACTAGTGGGGTCTTCCGGAGTGACAACAAGCCTAATTACCAAATAACCCAATCGTAAGCATTGAAGGACATAAATAAAGTGGCTATGTGCTAAAAAATGCAAGAGAATCAAGAAAAAGTTTAATATTGGCCCAAAATCATGCATACATTGTTATAAATTTTAAATAATGTAAATACAAGTTATCTAAAGCTTATCACAAAAAGTCATCATCACATTACATGTTGAACAATCAACATATCAATGTACTCAACTACAAAGTCCAAGCTCAGGTGCTCAAGAACTTGTCAAACATGCAAATAAACCACTCTCAACCTGAAATGATACGTTGTCCTGAAAGCTTAATAATAATTAAATTAAAAATAAAGGAATAGAAAACTTCCCCTGTAATCGTTTTCGTGCAAGGTCTTTGAGGTGTGATGATAGGGCTCGCCGCGAAAATTGATATTCTTTTTCTTTTACGGTACGTTCCTACAAAAGAAAAAAAATAAGCTAAGCAAGAAAGTAGTAAAGAAAGCCGTAAATTTGTCATATGGGTCCCTCCACAAAGGACAAATTTTTAACTTCAGTTGCTCAATGTTACTCATCCTCCTTTCAATATACGAAGAAATTCTCGTATTTCTTCGGCCCCTTCATACTTGAGTTGATAACGAATTAAACGCTCATAAAAAAATTCTATCTTCGAAATGATGCCAGATAAATTGAAATTTGATTATTTAATATTGCTGAAAAGGGGAAAAAGAAAGAATAAAAAAACTCAAACGGCTCAATCAAGTCTAAAGAAATAAAATTTATGTCTCATTCTCCTTCCTTCTAAAAATTAATTTCTACGACTTTCTTCATCCCAAAGAAGCTTTCTCCCAATCACCACCTTCCACATTTCTTCTACCTCTGCATGTCTGAAAAGAATGAAATGAGTAAAGAAGAGTAAAATAAGGTTTTAGTGCTAAAAACGTGTCTATCAAGGTGTGAAAGTAATCTTGCTACATGTGTCAACCTCAACTTGTATCACTTGATTGGCTTGTTATGTTATACTTAAAATGAAGTATATCAATTATATATGATTCATATTTATTCAGTGTCAAGTATATTACTTCGTTCAATATGCTTAGCTGACCAACTTAAAGTATATCAATAGTATAGAATATTTTGCTAATTTCGATTTTTTTTCCAGCTACGCATGAAAACTATCATTTGAAACTATTTGAGGATAAGTTACATACAAGATTTAATTCCCTTTTTCTTTATTTGGGAATTACTTAAAATTAATATTTTTTACTCATCTTGAATGATTAACAATCATAAATAAACTATTCTAATTTATTATTTTATTGAGAAAATAAAGTATATATGAACTATCACACAAGAAATTGTTAATTTTTATCTCCATATAAAAGAATAAATTATTAAAGCTTATTAGAGAATAAAGATATAAGATGGTGTCTTGCAATATATAGCAAAATATGCATGTACAGGTTGGAGCTTAACTTTTGTTACAATTAACTTTGAATAGTCATATTCATTAGGTTGGAAATTTGAATCAACACTTTTTCTACCAATCATTTCTTCTCTGACAACCGATATATGCTCTCTTCCACTATTCCCTTTTACCTATAAATTGTTCTACATGCTATAAATTGAGACCATCACGACTTACATAATCAAGTCAACTCCATTTCACGATAGATAATTTATAATCTTGTACAAATTTATTTTATCTGGTTGATTTCGAATCCAATGGCTACTCATCGATTTTCAACCTCTACATTTCCTCTAATACTTAGTACTTTTATGTTGACAAGCTTTGATTTTTTTATCTAAGGTAGATGGAGTGCTTTCAAAGTCAGAACTTCCTAAGTTTCCTAAATTGAAATCCAATATCCAAAAACCAATTTTGCCTTAAAGGAATTAGTCTTTCTTTTCCTTTATCCCAACCCACACAACCACAACGAGCATATTTGATATACTATAGTGGAGTTAAACATATATTTATATACGATATCTATCGTCTTTTATTTTCAATTTTAATAATTATAATTTCTAGTAAGTGTATGAGATATTGATATACGTTGTTTCTATTCTTGTCTTTGTGTTTTTATGGTTATAGGATGTTGTCCTTTAGACATAAAACATTATATTATGAATGTATAACTATTTTACCATTTATGTTCACACTGCTAAATCTAACAGAAATAGATTAACTTCTTCATCACTATGTCTGATAAATTCAGCTAAAAGATCAAACTCAAGGCATTTAAAAGGATATATGTAATCGATTAGTTATCATAAGATATATGTCGGACTCTTACTACAATTATTTTATTCTTTAATTATCTTTGCGAAGAAATTATTTCCTCTATTCAAGGATTAATGATATTTTTAAATATGATTTGAAACAAGGATTAAAATATTGATATCACTTCGTCATATTGTCATACTAGTGAAAATAAAACTAAGTTTACCACTCTAACGTGCAGAAAAAGTGATACTATGTCGAATTTCTAGAAGGTCAATGTGATAAAATAGGGAGTGTTTTGATTGTGAGAATAATTCAAAAAAATAAATTAAAGAAAAATATAGAAAAATAATCAAATTTTACTAAGGGGCTCCTAATTTAAGGTGGTCTCGTTGAATTACAATTCTGATAATTAGCTTACCGAATAAAATCAATTATTATTACTAAATACTTAGTCTACTAATTCAGAAAATCATGAATAAGTTTAACACCCCTATGTCAATTTATAATAACAAAGCTAGCATTACAACTAATTCTTTCACAGGAATATGTTCCATATTAACCTTGTAACAAATTAGAAAAACGATAGAAATACTACGACAAGACTAATTATGAGAGAGAGATACAACGAATCAAGTTTTTTTCTTTTATCCTAAGTTCTATCGTACAAGCTATGTAGACATGAAGCCATAAAAATACACATACAAGCCAACTGATCTTTTTCCACTAAAGACGATATATCTCGAAATTTGTATATATAAACAATCAATTCAACTGAGATGTCAATTTAATGATCAATGAAAGCTTATATAAAATGAAAGAAAGAATGTTTGGTTAGACAACTGAAACTTAAATGCTCACCGCCTTATAATTGGACTACCAGTACTAGAATAAAAAACATGAAATCTAACTAGACACGTATGGATGAAATTCTATAAAGTATGAAATATGAAAAGAGATGGTAAAACAAATCATAAAGCTATCAAGAAATCATACTAAAGATTCCCTAATCCATGTCATAAATTTGGAGATAAAGGAAGATGCTAGTGACAACATCTCAATGCTACCCTAATTTCATAAAATATTAAAACAATTTAAGTATGCGTCTAAATATGTCAAACACAAGACCGTCGAGAGATGCTATAAACAATATCTCGACGCAGACACCTTGAGTCTCTTGGCTCTTTAACTCCTACAACAATTTCTTAAAGTCATTTTTGTGGTTGAGACACTTCCTCCTCATATATATTGGGATGGACTCCTTGTTTCGTGATTTTGTTGCTCAATTTATATCTAGTTAGCTCAAATTTGAACTTGAGCCTTCTAAAATGCTCTTGATGCATCTAAATTTCTCAATCTCTAGTTTAGTTTCTTCTTTAGCTTAGTTTTATGTATACTAAGAATAATATTCGATTTAAATTTGGGATGAACGGTACTTTTTCAAGTCCTAATTTTTTAACATACTTTTTGTAAGGACCCAAATTTTTTAACAACCCTTGACCGTTACTACGAATTTACGGTTTAGAAAAGCATATAATTTTAGCTACATTTGAAGTTAAAAACAAGAGGAAAAACAAGCTCTATATTAAAAGATAAAAATTTATTTCACTCGGATCCCTTAAACATTAGATTTAAAACAAAATAGAAATTTAAAAACTAAATCTATGACAAGACAAAAATCACAATGAAAAATCTTGTCTTAATCAATTCCCGACTCATAAAGAAGCATTGTGTCTCAATCTTGTCTCCACCATATATAACCGTGTCACATAGCCAAACACATGTATATTGTGCTCACACAATAAAATAAAGCAGAAACTTAAGTGTTGAGACAATCATGTCACAAAGACCATCAGTGCACAATAGTTAAATAGCAAAATAGCCCATGAATTATGGCATGAGTTCACATAGAAGTATTCTCACACAGATTGGTTCACGTATATCACTACAACTCAATGATATGATACAAAGTCACATAGACTTATCACACATATTGGGGGTACATATCCCATAGCCCGGGACTCGTATCATGCACATTTGCATTACACAGACTTGTCACATAGACCATCAATGTGCACTACATGTTTCGAAACATATATATACATACATATAAATGTTGTAATAATTCAATCTATTGACATTAAGTCGAAAATCAATTATGCACCAAGCATAACACAGAGAGCTAAATCCGTTGTCTAGAAACCCCTTCCATCAATTTTGAACCAATAACTAGCAAGCTAATCTCCATGCTTGCTTGCGTAAATCACGCTTCAAACCTTAAACTCAATGTTCAAAATTTTTGCAACCATTGATTAAGACTCAAATCCAACAAACTTTAAAACATTTACCCAAAAGGCCTTTGATCCAAAGCTTCAAAGCTCCAATGGTTATATAGCTTGAATCAAAACATCACCCGTTCATGTCTCTGACTTATAAAATATCAAGATTAACTTTAACGTCTAATATTAATATTCACCTAAGTGATGTACAAGTATCCGTTGACGTCTTTAACTTACAAAAAGAAAAAACTCACCTTTCAGTGTTTTATGCTGCATAAATCTTATCTCTAAGATGTATTGGACAAGAAGTTAACTTTATCTTTGAGACTACTTCTTTCCTTGTTTAATAAATTCCACAACCACTTGCTCTTTCAAATAGTTAAGTATTTTTACTTAAGTCAATTGATCAGATGGATATAAGCAATAGATTAGGCATGCATTAAATAAGATGAATTTCAACTTATTCAAAATTTGTGAGACTTTTAGTTTATTCTTCCTAAGTCATTAAGAAATTAGTTGCTCATCATGGAGAGAAGAGAACACATGGATAGAATAGAGTTGATGGAGATTAGAGTTTATATTAGGAATGAATATGCCGCAGTATCAATATGTTAATACAAATTTAATGAAAAACAAAGGAATGAAAGTTCAAGAAATGGAAATGTCTACTCGATGGCTACAATCTCTTGCTTCCTTTGGCTTCAATTGTTGACAATTTTCACTTGTGTAGGCAATGTAGAATGATGGAGTTCTACCTCTAATAAGAGAAGAAGACCGAGCTTTCACTTAGAACTCCTTGAAGACAAGAACGAGAGGTTAAAGATTATGAAGAATCAAGCAGAGAGTTCGGCAGTGCTTCGACCAATCTCTTGGTCTAACATTTTTAACGTGTGAAATTTGGGCTATTTGTAGGCGTTAAAAGGAAGTTCCTCAGCTTCTTTCCAAAGATTATTTGACACCTTTGCATTTAATTCCATACCTTACTACGTTCGTTATAGATTCATTGGTTCTACCGTGTCTATCTCAAATCAATTTTCACTTGTGTAGGAAGGATAAATTTTTTATATCAGTTGTTCGACATGACTCGTCCTCCTTTCAAGTTACGAAGAAATTCTCGTATTTCTTCTATCCTTCTTAGTTGAGTTAATAAAGAACTCAACACTCCCAAGAAACTCCATTTTCTTTCAGATAGGTCAAAATTGGGTTTTTTAATATTTCTGAAAAAAGGAAAAAAGATAGAGTAAAAAATCTCAAACAGCTCTAATCAAGTCTAAAGAAATAAAATCGTGGTCTCATTCTTCTTCCTTCTCCCTCTTTTCGAAAATTAATCTCTACAACTTTCTTCATCTGAAAGAAGCTCTCTCCCGATCGCCATCTTCAACATTTCTTCTTTCTCTGCATGTCTGTAAAGATTAAAGTGAGTAAAGAAGAGTAAAGTGAGCTTTTAGGGCTAAAAATGTGTCTTTCAAAGTGTGAAATTAATCTTGCTACATGTGTCAACCTCAATATATATTACTTGAGTTTATATCAATAGTTTATAATCTATATTTACTCAACCTTAGGTATATCACTTCGCTAATATACTTGATATTGAGTATGTCATCAATATACTTAATTGACAAACCTAAAGTATATCAATAATATCAGAGTATTTTGGAATTTTACCTATTGAACCTAAGTATTTGGAGTGCTTACGAAGTCAGAAATACCCAGTTTGTCAAAGCTTAAGCTTCCTTCACGATCGAAGGTTGAGTCTGCCGTCTCACCTTCCACCATTGGAAAAGCCTAATGTTCCTGAACTCCAAAAGTTGTATGAATTTCCAAAAATACCTAACCTTGATTTCTCCAAATTTCCTAAAATTATAAGAATTCCTAAATTTGGTTTTTCCAATATGTCTAAACTTTCAAATCACCCAAAACTTGAGCTCCTAAAATTACGTGAATTATTGAATGTGTTTAAACCCATGGTTCCTTGATTACCATAATTACCAAATGTGACTAAATCAAAACTTCCTAAATTTCTTAAATTTAAATCCATCCCAAAACCAATTTTGCCTACCCTTCCAAGGAATTAGTCTTTCTCTTTCTTTATCCCACCCCACACAACCACAATGAGCATATTTGATATACTATAGTGGATTGACTATATTAATATATTTGATATACTTAAGTGTATGAGATATTAATATATGTTGTTTCTATTATTGTCAGCATGTTTTTATGGTTATAGATGTTGTCTTTTAGACTTATAAGACATTATATTATGAGTGTATTTACCCTTTATGTTCACACTGTTAAATCTATCCAAAATAGATTGACTTCTTCTTCACTATATGTCTGATCAATTTAGCAACGTTCTGACTTCTCAAGATCTCTAACTGTGTCACTACTAACATGCATGTAATTTTGAAACACAAACTATCAACCTTTTTATTGTAAAATAATAATTTTTTAAATAATAGAACATTATTTTATTCGGGATCTCTAAATCACCGAAAATAAATATATAAATAAATCATAAAAGATTTAAACTTAAAATTCAAAGCTCAAATGTTTTCATTCAAACATTTGAAGTTTCATTAAAACATGATACTCAGCGGAACCATTAACACTTTTCCCATATGGTACCTTCAAAAGATCTACTCTCCAAGCACCTGGTATGTTCTTTGCCTTTACCTGAAAAACGTTTCATAATAAAAGACGAGTATGAAAACAGATTTAGTAAGTAATGCATGATCAGGCTATCCATTTATGTCCAATAAATCCAAACATGTAGGTGGGACACACACAAAATTTTTTAATCACACTCCTCTAGTGAATGGTTTAACTTGTCCTAATACAAAGTTGTAACATGGTTGTTAACCCGTAGGTCCACGGAGCTGTAATATAATGGTGAACTGGTCGATCCACGGAACTATAATATGGTTGTGCATCCATCGATCCACAGAGCTGTAATATAGTTATGAATCCACCGGTCCCCAAAACTATAATGTAATGGTGAACCTGTCAGCCCGCAAAGCTATAATATAATGGTGAACTAGTGGCTTATGAAGCTATAGTATAATTGTGAACCCATTGGTCTATGGAGCTGTAACATAATGGTGTTTGGAGGGCAAACGAACACTTTCGACATTTATCATAGCATCAATTATATTCTCAACATATATTATTGTACATGTCTCAGGGTCCTACATATATACATATCAGTCATCAAGTCATGAATTTTCTTTATTCATATAACAATCATGCTTATCAATGTTACACAAACAAAATCAGATACTCTCATCTTGTCTATATCGTCTAGCTCAATGGAGATTTCAGAAGTAAGATTACATACCTTGAATAAATTCAAACGTTTTTGTCTCTTTAAATAAATTCAAATGTTTCTATCTCTTTGTTTATGAATTTCCTGATCCAAAACCTAAAACATGACTATAATTAGTTTTTTACCCAGAAAGCATAATATTTACAACACACTTCACCTCAATAGACCTTAAATCACTTACCCTAAACAGAGGTCAAACCAAGAATTAATCCAAGGTTTCACTTAAAAACATCAACATAACCATCAATCAACAATAGAGAACTAACCCAAATTTTCGGCATCACATTGAAAAAAAACCCACCGGAGACCAAGCCTCATAAATTACCAAAATTAATATTCACTGACAATGGATTGCAACACCGCCAGACAATACCTCAAAACACCTCGAATCTTCAACCCAACTTAAACAGAACAAGCCACAGACTCTAGCGACTGAAGGGACGACGTGTGACGGACTTCGGCAACTATGTAATGGCGGCAGAGCTGAGGGTGCAACAGTTAGAAAAGAGAGGTTAAAGGATATGGCTTGACTCATGCTGCGGACTATAGCACTTAGACAAGGTAAATGGTAGCTCAATCAAGTAGACGATAGGTAGCAAACGACAGTGGCAAGCAAAGTTTTCCTTTATGATTTCTTATATTTGAAATGTACATAGGTGAGGTATTTATACAATATGGAATCCCTAATTTGGGAATACAAAAATAACTCAACAAATAAAAATGGTTAGAGATTTGGTTGTGACCAACCTATTCATTTGGTAAGTCCTATTCTTTTGGTAGATAGGCAAGTCTTTATATGTTGGCATCCTTAACATCCCCCTTCAAACGAGAGGGTAGTTCTACTACACCAAGTTTGGATCAAAGGTGGAAGAACAGTGAGTGTGTTAAGGGCTTGGTAAGGCAGTCAATGATTTGGTCGGAGGATGGGACATAACGTACATCAAGTTGACCACGGAGGACTTGAAAACAAACGAAGTGAATGTCGATCTCAATGTGTTTAGTCGGCGCATGAAGCACCGGATTGACGGCTAGAGCACCGACACTGAGGTTGTCATACCACAAGACTAGAGCCAACTTATGTTTGCCCAGATGATTTTTGCAGAAGCATGAGTGAGCGCTCTATATTAAGACTCTATGCTGGACCGGGCAACAACAGATTATTTCTTGAAGGACCAGGAGACAAGATTACCTCCAAGGAAGATACAATAAGCAACAACTGATTTTCGATCGTCAATGTTGGTTGCCCATTTGGCATCGGAGAAAGCCTAAACAGAGAGGTCAGACCCATGTTGAATATAGAGGCCAAAGTGTCGAGTGCTACGGACATATCTTAGAACTCTCTTCACCGCTTGTCAATGAACGTCCGTAGGTTGCTTTAAGTACTAGCTTAGATGATTAACCACATATGTAATGTCAGGTCTCGTGGTGGTTAAGTACTGTAGGGCACCAATCGTGCTCCGATAGATATAGGGATTGTTAAGAGAAGTGCCATCGGGGATCGAGAGTTGCTTATTTAGAACACTTCGAGAGGGTGCCGATTTAAAATCTCTAAGGTCAAGGCAGTGAAGTGGGTCTTTGACATACTTTTTGTGATTCAGTAGAACTCCATTGGGGACATTGTGCAGTTGGACTCCAAGGAAGTAATGGAGTTGGCCAAGATCTTTTAGAGCAAACTTGGAGTCCAAGGCTATTACAAGCTTGTTGATTGCCTACTGATCAGTGCCGGTGATAATTACATCATCAACATATACTAGCAAGAGTATCAAGGAAAAAGTTCTCCGATATATCAAGAGAGATGTATCAGACTTAGCATTCTAAAAGCCCCAGCTACATAGTGCTATTTTCAATGTGTTGTTCCAGGCCCTTGGCACTTTTTTGAGGCCATATATGGCTTTGTGTAAGCGACAAACATGATTTGGTAGTTGAGGATCAACAAATCCCTGCGGTTGGCGCATGTAAACTTCTTCATCGAGGACTCTATTAAGGAAGGCGTTATTGAAATCTAACTATCTCAACTGCCACCTTTTGGATATCGCAAGGCTAATGATGATCCGGATGGTAGATGCCTTGACCACTGGACTAAACGTCTCAAAGAAATCGATGTCCGGGTTTTGATGGAAGCCTTTTCCTACGAGGCATGCCTTGTAGCGTAGAATAGAGCCATTAGAACTCCGTTTGATTCTGAATACCCATTTATTACCAACAACGTTCAATGACGGTGATGGAGGAACCAAAGTCCAGGTCTGATTGTTCACTAGTGCTTGAAATTCACCACACATTGCTTTGTTCCATTACGTGGTTTTGAGCGCATCACTGACTCGGGTAGGTTCGGTTAGGGACCTGTCTTTTTGGGTTTGGGAGGATAGTATTTTGGGTTTGAAGATGCCTGCCTTTCCTCGAGTAATCATGGGATGAATAGAGACTGTCTCTTATACACATCTAGATGTGTATAAGAGACAGGTACCAGTCTTTTTGGGTTTGGGAGGATAGTATTTTGGGTTTGAAGATGCCTGCCTTTCCTCGAGTAATCATGGGATGAATAGACATGGGCATAGGGTGTGGGATAGTGTCGGGTGAAGACTAGGCAGTGGATGATGAAGGTTAACTATCGGTGGGTTGGGCGATAGGCGATGGTGAGTCAGGTGGAAACAATCAGAGGGTAGATGAACGATCGGTGGGTAAGTGTGTGGTAGGTAAATGATCACTGGGTAAATTATCGGTAGGTGAACGATCGTTGGGTGAGGGATCGCTAGGTAAGCAACTGGTGGGTAGACGATCAGAGGAAGGATGTGGGAAGGCTGGGCTATCTATAGAGATATTAGCTGGTGATTGGGTGTGAGTTATTCTGACAATAGGTGAGAGTGAGGTTGTGGACGTATAGGGCATGGAGTCACTGTGTGGTGTAACCTGACTGAGGGGCAACCAGGAAACCAGGTGGATGGCAACTGCTTTCTTGGCTGGTCTACAAACTGAAGGAGACACCTGACAAGGAATTTCCGTTCCATCAAACGCAACATGCTGAGAGATGAATAGTTTACCACTGGGGTTGAGGCATTTGTAGCCTTTATGATTCACAGCCGGACCGAGATAGATGCACTTCTCTGTGCGATAGCTCAACTTATATGAATTATACGGTCCCAAGCATGGGAAACATGCACACTCAAATATTCGAAGCTCCTCGAACCTAACCGTCTTTTTTAACATCACTTCCATTAAAGACTGTCCATTAACGATAGGGGTAGGAAGGCCATTAATCAGAATAGTTGAGTATAGGAATGCATCCCACCAATGATGTAAGAGAAGATATGCTTGTGCTAGTAGGGTTAGCCGTGTCTCAACTATATGTCTGTGCTTCCTCTCAGCCCTTCCATTTTGTGTTGATGCATATGGAAAGGTGTATCTGGAAGCAATGCCAAGCTGATAACAGACTTTGTGTATCTTGACAAATTCTCCGCCATTATCCGACTGCAGGAATTTGATCAGTGTATTGAATTGAGTTTGTACCATGATGAGAAAGTGTTGAAAAGCTGCCCGTGTGTGTCACTTTTTAACCTTAGAAGATAGATCCATGTGTACCTGTTGTGATTATCAACAAAGATAGCATAATATTTGTACCCATATGTTGACAAGAGAGGAGCTAGACCCCACAAATTAGTGTGTTAAGTTCAAATGTTACAGACGCTCTTGAGTTAGCGTTAGGAAAGGCTAAAGAATACGATTTTCCATAGCTACAAGAATCACAAAAGTTAAACTTTTCATTAGATAACATAGGGAGATTGCAGCTTTTGATAATAAACTCGAGTGTTTTTTAAAAAGGATGCCCAAGCCTTTTATGCCATGTAATCTTAGACACCCTATGCTTCGAAGATATGCTAAGAGCAGACAGATCTTTATTCTTGTGCACTTGTTGGGATGGTACTCTGTTTCCTATAGACTTCGAGTTGATTTATGCACCCTCTAACTGATACAGTCCATCTTTAAGCATTCCCTTCACTACCGTTTGTCTCGTACCCTTGTCCTTAACAAGACAGTAATCCGTGTGAAATTCAATAAACACGTTATTGTCTTTTGTTAGCTTAGATATACTGACCAAATTTTTTGCTATGGCAAGCACACATAATATATCATTCAGTTTCAAATTGCAGGCATAACTAGACAGACATGCAGTTCTAACATGGAAAATTTCTAGAGTATTACCATTAGCTACAATGACTGCTTCAGTACCTGAGTATTCAGTCGAATTGCCAAGATTGTTGAAGTCTGAGGTAACATGATTGGAGGCACCACTTTCAGCATACCAATTTGCATCAGTCATGTTTTCTTGTCTTGTCAGAAAAGGGTTACTACCATAAGCAGTGGCTAGGGCTGTTGAGTGAGGTTGTGTGTTTTTGGTCTGATTGTTGGGGAAGGGTTGTCCTTTTTTTTAAGGAGAATTAAGAACAAAATCTCTGTTATACTTGTTGAAGTAGTAGAACGCTATGTGTCACACCTTCCCACAGACTTGACACACAGGTTTGTTGTTGTTTCTTCCCCTGCCTCGACCTCTGCCATGGCCACCACCACCTCATTGTCCTCCCCCAATAGACTGATTGTTGCTATTGGACTTGTTGTTTTGGTTGACATGTCTAGTGTTTGTCATATTCACTGATGCATTACTAACTTGGTTGAAGCCTACTATCGTCTTTTGGTTTGACTGATGTTCCAATCTCCTTTCATACAGGAGAAGTTCTGACTACATATCAAGCCATGACATGTCCGCTCTTTCTTGTATCATGGCCATGATGGCATTGTATTCTTCATCATGTCCTAATAGTACCTGTGAAACAAAAGCTCTTGATGGCACAGGACTATCAACTTCCTTGAGATTGTCAGCATTTATTTTCATATTTCAAAGGTACTCCTCCATTTTCAAATTACCTTTTCTGGTTGTTTGAAACACATGTCTCAGATAATCTTTTTCAACCTTGGACTGAACACCAAAGATTTGTTGAATTTTGGTTCATAGATCGTTTACACATTCACATCCCATCACTTGAATGTCAACCCCTAGTGTCATGGAGTTATACAGCCAACCGAGAAGAAGTTAATCTACAGTCATCCACGCTTCATATTGAGGATTTACCTCAAGTGTTGTTGACGAGCTGGAAGCACCACTGCCGGAACTTCCTTCTGTGCTGCGCGGAGCAGCTCTTGCTCCAGTCGATCCAGTCAGTATGCTCTCACCGACTGCAGGTTGTAGAAACATTGGGAGACAAACTTTTTGTCCGGTTAGGTGTCCTTCGAGTCAATAACTCTGAAGGATTGGAAGTGATAAGTGTTTCCATAGGAGGAAATTCCTGCGATCAAGTTTAATGGAGGTTATCTGATTGAGGAGTTGGTTCAAAGGTGGGCCGCTGAAGTTGGCTGTGCCGATGGTGGCTCCCAGGTTTCCTTGATTGACGTTGGTCTTTATATGATCTGATAACAAGTTAATAAAGAGAGATTGAAGGATATGGGTTGACTCATGCTGCTGACAGTAGCACTTAGACAAGGTAAATGATTGCTCAATCAAGTAGACGATAGGTAGCAAATGACAGTGGCAAGCCAAGTTTTCCTTTATGATTTCTTGTATTTGAAATGTACATAGGTGAGGTATTTATACAATATGGAATCCCTAATTTGGGAATGCAAAAATAACTCAACAAATACAAATGGTTACAGATTTGGTTGTGACCAACCTATTCCTTTAGTAAGTTCTATTCTTTTGGTAGATAGGTAGACTTTATGTGTTGATATCCTTAATATCCTTAACAGCAACGAACCGTCCAACTAGATCTGAAAAACAAATGCAGGAACGGCTTGGCGACACAGTTGAGAGACGAAAGAGAGAATAAGACAATGAACGCGGGGCGGTTGGCCAGTAACGGTGGCGACTTCGTGGCTCCCGCAGAGGCATGCTACTGCGACTGGATGGAATCAATCGTGGATGTCAGCTGGTATCAGAAGCTGGCGGCAGCATGGGCTATCCAATTTGACTTGTCAAACATGCGCGCACACAAATGCAAGCATCCCACATTCTTTTTCCAAATCTTCTCCAATATTTCTAAATCCACTGCCACCTTAAAATCTAAGTCAATCTACCTTAACACAACAATTCAATTTATTCTCTAAAATTCAAAATATAATCCAAATAATCCAAGATGTTTAAACAAAAATTACCTAAAAATTTAAGATGTCACAAATTCAACTTAAAAATAAAATCCAAGCCATTTAAAAAGATATATATGTGATAGATTAGTTATCGTAATATATCTATCGCACCCTTAATGCAATTATTTCATTCATTAATTATATTTACGAAGAAATTATTTCCTCTATTCAAAGATCAATAATATTTGTAAATATGATTTTAAACAAAGATTAAGATGTCGATATCACTTGGTCATATTGTGATACTAGCCAAAACAAAACTAAGTTTACTATTCTAGTTTATTAGATAAATGATACTATATCAAATTTCAAGGGAATCAATACGATTAAATAGGAAGGGTTTTGATTGTATGAATAATTAAGAAAAATAAATGAAAGAAAAATACAGAAAAATAATCAAATTTTACTCAGAGATTTCCAATTTAAGTTGGTCTCGTCGAATTACAATTCTCATATAGAGTTTATCAAATAAAATCAACTATTATTGCTAAGAACTCAGCCAACTAACTCAAAAAAATCAGGAATAAGTTTATCTCCCATAAGTCTATTAATTATAACAAAGCTAGCATTGCAACTAATTCTTGCGCATGATAATACTTCATTTTAACTCTATAACAGGTTAGAAGAACAATGGAAATATTAAGACAATATAAATTATGAGAGATAGCCACAGCATATTAATTATTTTTTTCTTTTATCCTAAATTCTATCATACAAGCAATGTAGTCATGAAGCCATAAAAACACACACACGAGCCAATTGATCTTTTTCCACTAAAGATAAATATATCTCGAAATTTGTATGTATACAAGAAATGAATTCGACTAAAGCTTATATAAAATGAATGCAAGAGCAAAAGAATACTTAGACAACTGAAACTTAAATGTCGACAACCTTACAATTTGACTGGCATTCCTTGAATAAAAAATACAAATTCTAATTCGACACAATGTGGCAAAATTCTATACACAAATGATTTTGTTACACAATATGAAATATGAAAAGTGGAAGAAAAAAAATCATAAAATTCTCAAGAAATCGTGCTACAGATTCCCGAATCGATGGTATAAATTTGGAGTAAATTATATGTATAAAGAAAAACCTACATTAGTGCCAACATGCTAGTGACAACATTTCAATGCTATCCTAATTTCATAAAATACTAAAACAATCAAAGTGTGGGTCTAAATTTGTCAAACTCAGGATTGTCAAGAGATGCTATAAGCAACATTTTGACGTAGTCACCTTGGGTCTCTTGGCTCTTTAACTCCTACAATAAATGAAAAGCGCGATAGGATGACTCGTCACCCGAAATACGAATGTTAAATTGAAGAACTGATAAGTACTGTAACAACAAAATAGCAACAACAAGAAAACAAGTAAAAGCACACAAGAATTTATGACTCAGTTTGGTGATAAACCACCTTCATCTATGGGACAGTGTGCCTAAGAAAGATAATACACTAATATTAAAAAGTTATAAATTACAACGTGATTATTTGTAATACTCCGACTACTACATGCTATTGAGGCATTTATCCTATGTGTGCAAATTCAAATCGGGCAGGTCTTAACTCGAAGTAGAGCATAAACCTCCAAGAATTGAAGAAGGCCATTTGGGAAGAAGAAAATCACATCGCAATTTAAATTTGATCTTGATGAAACAATATATCAATCAAAAGGCACTTTGATAAATT
Source organism: Benincasa hispida (assembly GCF_009727055.1). NCBI lineage: Eukaryota > Viridiplantae > Streptophyta > Magnoliopsida > Cucurbitales > Cucurbitaceae > Benincasa > Benincasa hispida. The sequence continues at coordinate 109,466 of NW_024064880.1, read as the reverse complement.
GAAAATTTAATTGTTTTTTATTTATTATAATTTATAGTATAGATAAATGACCGTGGGCCAAAGGACAAACTCATCCATTTTTTAAAAGGTAACTCACGCAAAGCTCAACTCACGAGTTACCTAGACTCCCCCTAGTTGTGAGACTCCCTCTCAATTGAAATAGGCTCCCCTAAGTGTGATAATATTAATATTAAACACTTCAACTTTCGATAATGTGTGAGACTCTTCTCCATTCAATTATCTTCCTTGCAACATAGTGAACTCACTGATGATTCTTAGGTCCTTTCTAAAGTGAAGAAATCCATCTCGATTATGAAGTATTAGGCTCCCCCTAAGACCGAAAATCCATTCTCTTCAGCTATGCCTTAGCACCCCGCCCAAGACAAGTAGTATCTTCAAGTTATATGAATTATTTATAGAAAGAATACGCATAGCAAAATAAAGTGGGCAAAATGTGACAAAACCCACAATGCAGAAAACAACCATCAAGAACAAATCCGTTGCCAAGACAAATCAAAATGATGCAATATTTAATCACAAAGAATTACACTCTTTTGATAATCAACAAATGTGGCAACCCTCGAAGAAGATTAGATATTTTTTTTTAAGAGGTATTGTAATTAAATTGTGGGGTGGGGGAATCAAACCTCAAACCATGAGGATGATAGTATGAACATCATGCTAGTTGAGCTACGCTCTTGTTGGCAAAGAAGAAGATTAGAATTTGTTTTAAAAAGACGGAGGCCAATTAAAGAAAGAATGTCTCCTTTTTTAAAAAAGATAAGATGCACTATAAAAAGAAAAATATCAATCAATATATTTCTAGAGATTTTTAGAATTAGGAAATAAAATAATATTCTGCATATAAATTCCAGATTAGTAAAATAACAAAATTTGTAGTAAATAAACATGTCTGAGGCAAATGTTAAGACATCATTTTCTAAAACTACTAAAACCACCGAAAGTTGTCTTAGAAAATATGGAGACGATCAGCAAATCTCCAACAAACTCCTCATTACCTGATATTATTTTAAGGTAGAATATGAAAGAACCAGCCATCAAAATAATGAATGTAAAAAATAAAGTCGAGCCATTATTAGTAACAACTGAAGATATAAAAGTCTTTACAACATAAAAAATAAAAATAAAGTCATTCAGGCAACCAAAGAAAAGATCAAAAATTACCCCAAAAAGAAAAAAAAAGAACCAACACTGGATTCATCTAAAATTAAGAACCAAAACAGAACAAGCTTAGACAAGCAGTTTTCCTCTGATCTCAAACACAACACCATCACCACAAAATGTCCCCACTTCTTTCTTAAAAAAAAATAGTTATGTGGTTGAGAGGAAGACGCCCCAATAAACTTGGCCAATGTTACACCCATCGTCTGTAACATCCCTTCTACAGTCGTTTTTTGCTCATGAAGCCTCTAAATATGAACATCAATATCTTTGGATTCATTTGAAATATGATGCAAAACTCGACTTCCAAAAGGAGATTCAACCAAGGCTTGACTAAGACCATCAACATAATGGAAGAAGCAACTAGATCTAGCACGTGATAATTTTGTAAAGTTTGGGATGAATTGAAATGAGAACAAGAGTAGGACCAATAGGTTCCCTAGCACTGATGAAATATGGTTTTTGAGCAAGCAAAACTCCACAAATTAAATGAGGATAGAAGATAGGTAATTTCAAGGCTTGAGATCCAATGTGGTGTTTGATCTGATTAAGTACAAAATTTTCATTGTTGTAACGAGCCCTAGTCCTAATCTGATATAACAATGTAGCGAGAGAAACAAAAAGACCTGATTTGTGAGAGGAAGGACACCAGTCGAAGATCTCAATCCAAGCACATCATAGATAGTACTCAAAATGGCAGTGGACAATTGACCCTTCTTAAGCCAAGATGACCTTGCCCCACTGATCAATTCAAATGTCAACTCTATCATCGATGGTCGCTTTTTAGAAACATCAACAACAATAATTTTGTTGAGATATTTGTTAATGAGATCAACAGTAAAGATGAATTGATGCCTTCGCAAATGAACTTTATGAAAATCGGGGTCATTAGGATTGTCAAACTCTAGAGAAAGATTGACCATAAATTCTCTCACAATTTAATGGTATAATGGTCCCAAATTTAGAACAACTATATTATGTTGAGCTTGAAGAATCAAATTCACAAGGTCGAAGTAGTTTTGAGTTTTATTTGTTAGTTCCTTTTAATCCACAATGTTCCTCTTAACCACAAATTTCCACATACTAGCCCCTACCTTAGTGAAGACAAACACAATCGAATGGAACAAATGATACATTTGATGTAGCAGGTCTAGTAGGACCAATTTTATTTCCTTTGGACTTAATTGAGGCTCTAGTTGTTGGATTTTATATCCTAAAACTCGTAGTTTTTAAATTAATAAACATATTCTATTTTGTTTTTCGATAAAGTTGTTATTGAAATTGTAATCCTGAATCCAATAAACTAAGGTCCTGGGGCTATTTAATGTAGTTTAAACTTTATGTAGTCTACATAAATGTGGATCAAGTTTAAATATATAGCCAAAATGGTCTATACTATATGATTAAGATTGGGCGCCTTATTCTGGGGACACTATGGTTTCGGCCCACTTTGTAGTTGGTACAAACGATGTGATCCTAAATAGTTCATATAGAGATATGTGAGTGGGGGCATCCTATGCAATGAGTTTGTATAAGACTGAACCATGAAATAGTCACTTTTTACATTCTAAATGCCATTTTATATATAAAACTAACTATTTCATTAATTGATGACCTAGGTAACTTAATCTTAATCCTGAGCTAACTATGAACTCCTGTTCACTCGAAATTATCCTTAGATATGCATAGGTGAGGGAAGCTCATCATCGCTGGCCCAATAAGCCTCCCATTTCAAGGGTAAAATCAGGTGGATAGCTGGGAACATAGGGTGCAAGACGGAATTCACTCTGACCCGTTATAGGGATAGTAGATAGGTTGTTCTCTTTAGTATTGAATCTAGGTCTTAAACAAGGGGCCCCTATCACACCCTACCCCAAACCACTTTCTCAGCCTGGGAGAGGGATGCGACTACAGCAGTTATCAACCCTTGAGTTGACGCTTACTGCCTAATGATTCTTGCGGAATAACTCTGATACATATTATAACTTATACACAGCGGAATGATTAAGTCAAGGAGATAAACTATAACGAATTAAGTAGGCCCATATTTTATTACGACAGTGATATAACATTTATATAGCTTAAGGACTTAACAACAAAGTTTACAACGAAAACCTTAAAAACACTCCGGAAGTGTAATTGGGGCACGTGGCAAACCTTGACCTTAGCAGCACTCTGGAACTCGTCATCTTCCACTACCTGGGGGGGCGGGGGATTAAGAAAACATTTTGAAGAGTGTGAGCTACTAAGCCCAGTGAGTGGTTCTTTTTAAGATGAAAATCATTTTGAAAATCATCATTTTTGGAAAATCAATCAAATAATAATAATCACAGTGTACCCATGCATGATCATGGATTTATTCATGCAATAATTAACCTTTAATCCAAAATGCTATACGTGGCATGCATATCATATCATCAATCAATACAATCACCTATGGAAACCTTCCTATGACCCCAATTCCCGCCAATGTGCACATCGACCATTTTATTTATCCCGCTAGTCATGCTTAGGTACTTGACCATATTTCCCAGCGGTCGTCACTGACTATTATTTCCCGCCGACCGAGGCAGACCATTTTTTCCCGCCAAGCACCTTTTGTCAAGCATGCTAACCACATCCCGGGCATAATCGTAGTTTCCATAGTCACACACAAATAATATCATGGCAACATCATATTACCAAAGAATATAGCTTGTATCCACAGATACATATTTTCCAATATCAGAGTATAAAGCTAAGTGAATACCCATAATATGAATTTACTATCAACACTGTATAAATACACTTTATTTCTCAAACTAACATAATGCTCATGATATATTGAAACTATAATGCTATAACACCCATACTATGTGTTAATTATCAAAGCTATAACACTCACGACATATGCTAACTATCAAAACTATAACATTCACCTTAATTGTTGAGGAGCCTTTCTAATAGTTTCCTTTTCTACCTCGGGCTCCCTTTTTAACCCTAGAATCCAGGTCCAACTTACAGATCAGATTAATCATAGTTCTAGACCTTATTTTGAGATACTTCCTTCTAAAAAACTATTCTAAAATGTCTCAAGAAGCTTACCATAAACTTTTAGCTCAGAATTCCTCGTGGTTTGGCCGGAATCTCAAAATCTTCAAGATTGGCCCAGACTGATTCGACAGTCTGACCCTTCTGCCTTCTTCTCAACCTCCAGCTTAGTTCCTCGTGGTTCAGGCTGCTCTCGCTCTCTCCCACTTTCTCGCTGGTCTCGTTCTTTCCACTCTCGCTCTCTCCCAATTTCTCGCTTACAATCTCGCTCTCTCCAACTTTCTCGGTCAAACTCTCGCTTTTTCCACTCTCGCTAAGGATCTCGCTCTCTCCAACCTTCTCACTAGCTTGGATCTAGGCAGTGTCGCTCTCTCCAGGTTTCTCGCTAAGGATCTCGCTCTCTTCAATCTCGCCAGCATCGCTCTTTTCAATCTCGCCAGCGTCACTCTCTCATTCTTTCTCTCCACCCTTTCTCTCCAACTTCGCTCTCTCCCAGTCTCTCGCACAGCCAATCTTGCTCTCTCCTATTCTCTCGCTCAAATCAATCTCGCTGTCTCCGCTCCCGCTCTCTCCCATTTCTTCTCCCATTTTCTCTCCAATCTCGTTAGCTACTGTGAATATGGTTTATTTCCGTGCAACTTCCACACGAATTTTTCCAAATAATTTTCTATATTTTACTCAGTTCTTCAATTCTTTCTTCAATGTTCAGGATTTAAGTCTTCAAGATTTTCTCTTCTTTTTATCCTTTTAGGGTCCTCCTTACTCGTACTCCAGGATCCAATATGGTTATCGTAACTATAATACCTAACCATTATAGTTTACATTCACTCTTACTAATTGTTGTTCCACAAAAGGTGACAATTATTATAGTTATTATAGAAATTGTAAAATTATTAGATTATTTACATAACATAGGATTTAACTTCCTCCTAATTAACCCCTTAATCACTTACTTAAGTAAGAAAATGGAGATCCGAGTTTCACAGCCCCACCCTCTCCTTGGCCCGAGAGGGTTTCGGTTTATAGGTTGGACCTTAAACCAATCGTTCATTAGAGGATGAGTGGAACTTCAGGAACAAGATGTAGTCTTGGGGCTAAAACGGTTTTTATGACCTAGCCGAGATTATGAACAACCTATGCAGGATTAGCTTACTAATCATGGTTATATCATATGAACACAAATATATCTGCAACTACGGAACTATAGTGGAATGACTCGTTAGTTAACGAATGTTGATTAGCTCCATCTAAAATATTTTTAGCCAACTAATCTGGGATCGTTGGAGCCCATGATCTAAAGGTCCATTAGGTTCCCCTACTAGCTCATATGGAATAAAGTTAGAAGAGTGTGATAGAATAATTCGAAAATATGTGATATAGTGATCGGTTTTTCAGTTTAGTTATACATTCTTAATATTTAAATGTGATTTAAATATCAAGAATATGAATACGTTCATATTCGGAAGCTCGGAAATAATGGAAATAGTCAAAGATGTAAAAAGTCAAAGAGTTGACTTTTGACTTGGAAAAGTCAAACTTTGACCGACCTTATATTCAAATGTGATTTGAATTTCGAGAAAATGAATGCGGATTCATGCTCGGGAGGTCAAAATTAGTCAACCCAAAAAAAATATAAAAATTCAAAATGTTGACTTTTTTGTCAAAGTCTGACTTTGACCAAATGACTATTTTGCCCTTTGACTAAAGTTAGTGAGAAAATCCAAACTTTTGTTGGATAATTTCATTAACAAAATATTGGGCTAGATGTTGGCTTATAGTTGAGACATTAAGTTCACTTAGATAGTGGATTCTAGGTGTTGGGTTTTTATGGATTTGTTTCATGCAAATGTTGCATGTTTTTTTTTTTTATAAAATGGGCTTTTGAATTTGGATTAAAGTTTTTTGGCCATTTTTTCAAAATTTTTTTCCTAAGTTGGGCTATAAAAAAAAGAAAAAAAGAGAAAAATCCAAACCAAAAGAAATTCCATTTCTTTTCCATCTTTTTCTCTCTCTCGATTTTCTTCATCCATCGGGTCCCACAACCGGGTTTTGAGTCTAGAGGATAGTAGGTCAACTCTAGTGGTGGTCCAGAAGAGTTCGGGTCAAGATTCAGCGAGGAAATGCGGTTTTCAGGGGCTTCCAAGTTAATTTTAATTTATTGTTTTTTCCTTCAAATTGCATGCTAATTTCCTTTTAATTAAAAGCAATTAGAGTGTAATTAGGTTCTTTTTCCGTTACGTATGTCTCGTGTTCCATCACTAATAACAACGATTTGGAACAGGCTTGCCATCATCAGATGAACTTAACAACCTAGGGATCTTAAAGATATGAAGAAATGGTTGAGAAAGGCTTAAAAGAATTGAATTCCATACCTATACGAAGAAGCTGCACCTTCCTTGTCGGTGGCTCAATCATAGGAACTCCAAAGTTAAGCATGCTTAGCTTGGAAGAAATCCCATGTTGGGTGACCTCTTGAAAATTTTCCTAGGATGCATCTGAGTGAGGAAAAAGCATGTTAGTCTTCAGTCTTGGAAGTACAAGAAAATAACGTGTCAGGTTACAAGGGACTTTGATACCATCTACAATGGCTCAGAAGGACTATCCCTATAATAGAAACTAGTTCTTTCAACATGCTTTGTCCTCACTCATATGCATCCTAGGAAAATTCCAAGAAGTCAACCAATATAGGATTGCTCCAAGCTAAGCACGCTTAACTTTGGAGTTCCTATGATTGAGCCATCGACAAGGAAGGTGCACTTTATTAGTATAGGTATGGACTTCAATTCTTTTAAGCCTTTCTCAACCATACTTTCATGTCCTTAGGATTTCTCTCATTTGGATGTAGTCTCGATTCATTCATGTACCCGTTCTAAACTCGGGTCGTTACACAGACTCAGATATCTCAAAGGATGCACCATCAATACTATTAACAGTCACGTTTTTCTTATCATTCAAATCACTAGATTCGTGGACAACATTAGACCGGACAACATCTTTCAAACACTCAAGATTTTCAAAAGCCATTGGGTCATCAACCACATCATCATTCACATTTCCTTGGTTAATCAATGCAACCACCTAAAGAGGAGCATTAACACCCTCCTCAATAGGTTGTACGATTTCATGAGAAACATCAAGTTCAATATTCTCAACAAGATTCTCAGAAGCATTAATTATATGCAGTATGGATATAAAAGCTATCGTTTCAAAAATCGCTTTATCAATAAGATCGTGTGAAGCATTCTTCTCATATACATGAAAACACTCTTTTTCTATCTCAAAAGTACAAGGTACAACAACATTTTCTTCAACAAGCACACTAGATTCAGGTAAAATAGATTTAGCATTGCAAGAACTAGAAACATGATTATTATGAACAACAATCCTACTCTTAGGATCCCTAACTTAAGTTTTAACATCAACATACGAATCAACGGTATCTTTGGGGTTCCTTGGTAAGGAAATAAACTCATGCATGTGGCTAGATAAATAACAAGATAAGGATTTTTCTTTCTCGGGAAAAACTTCAACTCCAAACCTAACAAGGTCAATCAATGTGAGAGACGAAGTATTCACCTTCTCTTTTCCTTTTATTTCAACAAATTGACAACCTCCTGAACACCTTCTTTTTGTCGAAGGAGGAAGAACACTAACTTCTTTCTTTGCATCAATGAATCCACGCACACGGACACCATATTTGTTGGAGGAACATCTTCTTTGACAAACCAATCAAATTTACACTAAAACACCCACAAACGACACCCAAAACTGACCTCAAACCCTTAGGATAGTAGCTTTAACCTCCGATTAGTTATGAATCCAACCTTAAAATCACACAAAAACTCATTTAACACAAACTAAAAAAATACTATTTTTACTCGCCACGAATCATCAAATCAACGACATCCATGATTGACGGTGAGCTAAGGTGGCAGCGGTGAGTTGCGGCACAAAAAGTGGTGATAGTGTTTGGATACCAGAAGCTTGAACAACTTAGACAGAGATCGTCGTTGGACTCACCATAGGCAGCGACGATTGTCAGCAAACATCGATTTGATAGTGGTCGCATTGCCAACGACGGTGACTAATGGTAGGGACCAATGGTCGAGGGCCAACGGCTAGAGGCTAATGGTGTATGGTGTTGATAACTTACGCGAAGAAGAACAAGAATATGTGGGAAGGGGAGGAGTTGCAACTACACATAAGAAAATAGGAGATTTTCAAAAATAGAAAAATAAGGGAAACAGTTTACACAAAATAGAAAATATTTTATCTTTTTTTACGGAGGCCTTTAGAAGTCTAACAGTGTCTATAAATGATAGAAATTAATAGGAATCTATCACTGATAGAAGTTTTGATAGACACTGATAGAAATCTATCACTGATAGAAATTGATAGAAGTCTATCACCGATGGATGTTGATAGAAGTTTACCAATGTCCATCGGTGTTTTTTTTTTAAATTTTTCTGTAAATAGTTTGACATTTTTTGTATCTGTGAAAATTTTCCTACAAAAATTCTACCTTATTTTTCTAAACAAATTAAATTACATTGGTGAAACCTTAGCTTTGATACTAAGTTAAAGCCCAATAACGCTTCAGTCGACACACTATCTTCCCCAAAACTCTCATTATATCATAAATTAACCACAAAATGATTAAATTAAGGTCATTTTTACCATAAGTGAAAGGTAATCCATCCATGGTAATTGAAAAAGAATATCCTAATTGATTTCTTTTGTTTTTAATTTACGTGTATTTGGTAGTCGCAATGAGTTGTGGGGTCCACCTCAAAATTTGTAATTAAATCGTTTCATCTATTTGAGGCGTGGAGGATACTCAATCTGATTGTGGTTGAAAATTACTGATAGTAGAGATTTACAGTCGCATGCAAACCTCTAATCAAATGAATTTATAAATACCGAACTGTACAACTACTACACAAATAGCAACAGTGGCAAGTTTGGATCAATCTGCGGGGAAGCGCTAGTATGAGTTTCATGAAGTTAATTTCCTAGTTATCGGGGTAAACTAGGGTGAGGTGGGGGGAGGGGGGGGGGTTGTGTGTGGATAGAGTGATAATTGCATCAAAATAAAAGCAAGCGTGTGAATGTAACTAAGGATAGGAAAATCTAGTTTCGAGAGCAAAAGGGGTTCCTATGCAATTTCGATCATCTATTTCTATTGATTAAATATGAATTTGATTCATGTATACACAACGACTTATTCAGCCTAACCAAACTCATCGACGCTACAGGTAGCCAAATCATTGGATTAAACCAAGGAAATGCCCTAACTATAAATTAAAGCCTAAGCCCTAACTAAACTTCATGCTTAAGTCATATTGGGTTCAAAAGTGTCCATCTAAGACTAAGAACATGTACATTATGTTGGGAATGTCCTAGAACTCGCAGTTTGTAAATTTTATTTTAAACATTCTATTTATCAATAAAATATTATTGAGTATCTTATTCAATAAAGTTTTTGATTTTGCATTCTATTATGAAAATCCAATAAACACATTCATGACTATAGTATGAATACTTTAACTTTATCTGGTGACATAAACAAGATCAAGTTAATAGTATATAGCCTAAATGGTCTATAAATATATGGATGCAATTGGGTATCTCATCCTGGTAACCCTATTGAATGCGACACATTTTGTATAGGAAATACAGCTGACGTGATCCACAGATCATTCATGTAGAGATATGTGAGTGGGAGCATCCTAGGCAATGAGTTTGCATATAGACTGGACCACGAAATAGCTACTTTTCTTTATAACGACTGTTTACTGTTAAAACTGAGTATTTCATACTTAAGTAACCTAGGATAACTCGATCTTAATCCTGAGCTAGCTATGAACGCCTATTTATTCGGGATTATCTTTTGATCTGCATGGGTGAGAGTAGTCCAATAGCACTACTCAATAAGCCTTCAATTTTAGGGATAAGACCGGATGGATAGCTAGGGACATAGCGTGCAAGATGAAATTCACTCCTACCCATTTTAAGGTTAGTAGATAGGTTGTTCTCTTAAGTGTTGATTCCAAGTCTTGAAGAATTGGGATCTCGCCTTCTCATGGAAGAAAAGGATATGATTCATAAGTAGTATTGTGAATCAAATTGTTCATTGGAGGGTCAGTAGGAACTTAAGGAACAAGATGTATTTACAGCGGTAAAACGGTAATTTTGACCCAACTGTAACTACAAACAACCTATGAAGGAACGACTTACGGACTATGGTATATATAGATAGAAATATATCTACAGTGAGAAGAGTGCAACTATCGAGCTATAGTGGTGTGTCTTGATAGTTAACGAATAGTAATTAATTTGATTAAAGAGTTTTAAACGAATTAATTACAGATCATCGGAGCTCATGATCTGTAGGTCCGTTAGGTCCCTCTACTAGCTCATTAAATTGGAATAAAAAATTGAGTATTGATGTATGAAATTAGGGTTATGAATTTGAAATGTTCAAAGTCATATTTAGGGTTCTAGATTGATTGTATATGATACAATTAAAAACGTTTATTTAAATCGAAATTAAACGAAATTTGAAAATCAATTAATATTTAAATTATGATTTAAATATAAAATTGATTTATTGGTGAATTTGATGTTTTATTAATTTAATATTTAGATATTAAATTAATATTATTTTAATTAAAAATTAATTAAAATTAGTTTTTATTTAAATTATGTTTTTTGATTTAATTTCATAAAACTAATTTAAATAATTAAATAAATTTATTTTCGAAATCGTATTAAGTTAATCGGTTTTCCGATTTTTGGCAAAAACCCGCTAACTACATTTGATAGAATATCACCAAAATCCAATTGAATTTGCGATGATCTTCAAGGAGGAGTTGCCTTCCAAGCAACCCTGTATATTTGCATGAATTTTACCTATATATAGAAGCTCCATGCATGAAGATCATTAAAGATTCTTAGTTTTACTTACTAAGGTAAAAACATGAAAACCCTACACATCCCTCACTTGTCCTTCATCAATTCAACTTGATTTAAGTGTTTCCACCACACATTCTAGCTTGAGCATAGTAGAGAAGATCTTGGTGGTAGTCCTCTTGAAGTGTCAAGCTCTATCTTGGTGGATTTCGGCTGAATTTGTGAAGGAAGACCTCAAAGGTAATATGTGTTTCAAACCCTCTTCTGAATATTATATGAACAACATGTTTATAACTTAAATTAAATGTATTTTAAGTACTTATTGATTCTAAAGTCTTCCGTTGCATGATATTTCATTCCTCCACATTAAGATTAAGGGTTCCATTGCATGGTTAATCAATTAGGTAGTCTAACTAATTAATCAAATTATCATTCAAACTAATTAATCCGTTCATTTTAGGTTTATGGATAACCTATATTCCTAGCATACATGATTAACCATCGGTACTTTGGTGATTTTAAGCTAGATGAACAATTAAAGAAATGTACAAGAAATAAATCAATTAGCAAATACATTCATTCATAAAAGAAGAGGATCAAGACTCAAGAAAACATAAAATTAAAATGTTTTATTCATTTATGAAGAAAATCTCATGAAACTAACATAGGTCTTGCTCCCAAGACAAGAAAAAACTACTTACCTCCACATATTATGGACAAGAAGGAGAGGGAAGCATCCAATCTTTAGTTACAACCCAAAAGAATGTTAAAATCTTACCTAACAATGCTAGAAAAACAGAGGAAGAAGAAGAATTTGAACCTTTACTTCGATCTCCATGGTTCTAACATCGAAAACCCTATAAGAAAGAACTATTTATGAAAATCCTGATGGTGCCACGACGCTTGGCCCTAAAAGCTCTCTACCGAAGTGTTACGGGAGGGGGAGGGGTAGAAATCTTGCATGTATGCATCTTCTCCGTCAATGTTTGGAGCGTCACGGTGCTCCCACCTTGAGATGTATTTTGTCTTACGTTGTCGAGTATTGTGCCACTATGGTGCTGCAATTTGGTCTATTCACATCCTTTGATGCTCTGGGGGCTCGATATTATTCCCGATAGCTCCAAAATAATCCTAAATGACTGCAAAGTTGAGGAATGCATGATTTTCTCGAGTTCTTACAAAAATAGATATTTAAACACATTATACTTAACAAGTAGGTGAGATTAGAGGCATAAAATTAGCTTTTTTTTAGAGCTAACAAACAAGTCCAACCTAAACTTTGCTCGTCCTCGAGCAGAACTAAAAAAAAATATATATGAATCATGTGGTGAAGTGACTGACTCTAATCTCAAGGCTAAAGATATTGACAGTATTCACAAATATAGAATCATCCAAATGCTTTCATTCAATTAGGAATTTAAAACTAAATCTTTATCCTTTACGTGTGCACGTGCTTACGAAATCCTATATAGGTCTTACCAGTCCGAAAAGGTTTTATTCAACCCAGAGCTTTGTATTTTTTCCCTACTATGGCTCAAGCACCAATTATTAAGCAGTCTAAATCAATCAAATTTTGACTAAGGTGGCTAAAAGCACACCTACGAAACTTGCATTCCTTTTTACCAAGGGTACTAGCTTTCACACATTCACTGTACAGAACCATACCCAATCTTTTCTCACGGGTATTCTAACTGATCATAGTAAAGAAAACTCTTAACCCCAAAACGCATATACATTACATATTTATATTTTTCATCAACAATTTTTTTTCACTCTTTAGCCTTCTTTGTTTTTGAGCTCAAATATTTCTTTTCTTTTCCCTATGTCTCATATTATAAAATATCAAGCAAGGTGACTCCCTAAACTAGTGGGGTCTTCCGGAGTGACAACAAGCCTATTGACCAAATAACCCAATCATAAGCATTGAAGGACATAAATAAAGTAGCTATATGCTAAAAAATGCAAAAGAATCAAGAAAAAATTTAAAATTAGCCCAAAATCATGCATACATTGTTATGAATCCTAAATAATATAAATACAAGTTATCTAAAGCTTATCACAGAAAATCATCATCACATTACATGTTGAACAATCAACATATCAATGTACTCAACTACAAAGTCCAAGCTCAGGTGCTCAAGAACTTGTCAGACATGCAAATCAACCACTCTCAACCTAAAATGATACGTTATCCCCAATGTATCCTAATGAAAGCTTAATAAAAATTAAATTAAAAATAAAGGAATAGAAAACTTCCCTGTAATCGTTTTCGTGCAAGGTCTTTGAGGTGTGATGATAGGGCTCGCCGCGAAAATTGATATTATTTTTCTTTTACGATACGTTCCTACAAAAGAAAATAAAAAGCTAAGCAAGAAAGTAGTAAAGAAAGCCGTAAATTTGTCATATGGGTCCCTCCACAAAGGACAAATTTTTAACTTCAGTTTGCTCAATGTTTACTCATCCACCTTTCAATATACGAAGAAATTCTTGTATTTCTTTTGGCCCCTTCTTACTTGAATTGATAACGAACTAAACGCTCATAAAAAAATTCTATCTTCGAAACGATGCCAGATAAGTTGAAATTTGATTGTATAATATTGCTGAAAAAGGGAAAAAGAAAGAATAAAAAAACTCAAACGGCTCAATCAAGTCTAAAGAAATAAAATTTCTGTCTCATTCTCCTTCCTTCTAAAAATTAATTTCTACGACTTTCTTCATCCCAAAGAAGCTTTCTCCCAATCACCACCTTCAACATTTCTTCTACCTCTGCATGTGTCAACCTCAACTTGTATCACTTGATTGACTTGTTATGTTATATTTAAAATGAAGTATATCAATTATATATGATCTATATTTGCTCAGTGTCAAGTATATCACTTCACTAATATACCTGATATTGTATATCGTCAATATGCTTAACTGACAAACTTAAAGTATATCAATAGTATAGGATTTTTTGGACTTTTACTTTTTTAAATCTACAAAAGAAGGAAAAAGAAAGTACAGACACGCTTGCTAATTTCGATTTGTTTTCCAACTACGCATGAAAACTACCATTTGAAACTACTTGAGGATAAGTTACATTCAAGATTTAATTTTCTTTTTCTTTCTTTGGGAATTACTTAAAATTAATGTTTTTTACTCATCTTTAATGATTAACAATCATAAATAAACTATTCTAATTTATTATTTTATTGGGAGAATAAAGTATATATGAACTATCACACAAGAAATTGTTAATTTTTATCTCCATATAAAAGAATAAATTATTAAAGCTTATTAGAGAATAAAGATATATGATGGTGTCTTGCAATATATAGCAAAATATGCATGTACAGGTTGGAGCTTAACTTTTGTTACAATTAACTTTGAATAGTCATATTCATTAGGTGGGAAATTTGAACAAACACTTTTTGTACCAATCATTTCTTCTCTGACAACCAATACATGCTCTCTTCCACTATTCCCTTTTACTTATAAATAGTTCTACATGCTATAAATTGAGACCATCACGACTTACATAATCAAGTCAACTCCATTTCACGATAAATAATTTATAATCTTGTACAAATTTATTTTATCTGGTTGATTTCGAATCCAATGGCTACTCATCGATTTTCAACCTCTGCATTTCCTCTAATACTTAGTACTTTTATGTTGACGAGCTTTGATTTTTTGATCATGACAGTGAGCGCAAGACATCTCTTGGAGACACCATTACCTAAGGTAGAAGGAGTGCTTTCAAAGCCAAAAATACCCAATTTGCCAAAGCCTGAGCTTCTTTCACTACCGAAGGTTGAGTTACCTTCATTCTCTCGCCTTCTACTGGAAAAGCCTAATATTCCTGAACTCCCAAAGATGTCTGAATTGCCAAAAGTACCTAACCTCGATTTCTCCAACTTTCCTAAAGTTCAAAAAATGCCTAAATTTGGTTTTTCCAATCTATCTAAAGTTTCAAATCTCCCAAAAATTGAGTTCCCAAAATTACAACCGAAAGTGATTAAACCTAAGGTTCCTAAATTACCAGAACTTCCTAAGTTTCCTAAACTGAAATCCAATATCCAAAAACCAATTCTGCCTTAAAGGAATTGGTCTTTCTTTTCCTTTATCCCACCTCACATAACCACAACGAGAATATTTGATGTCTATCGTCTTTTATTTTCAATTTTAATAATTATAATTTCTAGTAAGTGTATGAGATATTGATATATGTTGTTTCTATTCTTGTCTTTGTGTTTTTATGGTTATAGGATGTTGTCTTTTAGACATAAAACATCATATTATGAATGAATATTTATTTTACCATTTATGTTCACACTGCTAAATCTAACCAACATAGATTAATTTCTTCATCACTATGTCTGATAAATTCAGCTAAAAGATCAAACTCGAGCCATTTAAAAGGATATATGTAATCGATTAGTTATCATAATATATATGTCAGACTCTTACTATAATTATTTTATTCTTTAATTATCTTTATGAAGAAATTGTTTCCTCTATTCAAGGATTAATGATATTTTTAAATATGATTTTAAACAAGGATTAAAATATTGATATCACTTTGTCATATTGTCATACTAGCCAAAATAAAACTAAGTTTACTATTCTAACGTGTGGAAAAAGTGATATTATGTCGAATTTCAAGAGAATCAATGTGATAAAATAGGGAGTGTTTTGATTGTGAGAATAATTCATAAAAATAAATTAATGAAAAATATAGAAAAATAATCAAATTTTACTAAGGGGCTCCTAAATTAAGGTGGTTTCGTTGAATTACAATTCTGATATTGAGCTTACCGAATAAAATCAATTATTATTACCAAATACTTAGTCTACTAATTCAGAATACCATGAATAAGTCTAACACCCCTATGTCAATTTATAATAACAAAGCTAGCATTACAACTAATTCTTGTACAGGATAATGTTCCATATTAACTTTGTAACAAATTAGAATAATGATGGATACAATACTAATGTTCCATATTAACTTTGTAACAAATTAGAAGAACGATAATACTAATTATGAGAGATAGATACAACAAATCAAGTTTTTTTCTTTTATCCTAAGTTCTATTGTACAATCTATGTAGACATAAAGCCATAAAAATATACATACAAGCTAATTGATCTTTTTCCACTAAAGATGATATATCTCGAAATTTTTATATATATAAACAATCAACTCAACTGAGATATCAATTTAATGATCAATGAAAGCTTATATAGAATGAAAGAAAGAATGCTTGGATAGACAACTGAAACTTAAATGCTTACCGCCTTATAATTGGACTGACCAATACTGGAATAAAAAACATGAAATCTAACTAGACACGTCTGGGTGAAATTCTATATGGTATCAAATATGAAAAGAGATGGTAAAAAAAATCATAAAGCTCTCAAGAAATCATACTAAAGATTCCCTAATTCATGTCATAAATTTGGAGATAAAAGAAGATGCTAGTGACAACATCTCAATGCTACCCTAATTTCATAAAATATTAAAACAATTCAAGTATGTGTCTAAATATGTCAAACACAAGACCGTCGAGAGATGCTATAAATAATATCTCGACGCAGACACCTTGAGTCTCTTGGCTCTTTAACGCCTACAACAATTTCTTAAAGTCAAACTATCAACCTTTTTATTGTAAAATAATAATTTTCCAAATCTATGACAAGACAAAAATCACAATGCTCTATATTAAAAGATAACATTTTATTTCACCCGGATCCCTTAAATATTAGATTTAAAACAAAATAGAAATTTCAAAACTAAATCTATGACAAGACAAAAATCACAATGCAAAATCTTGTCTCAATCAATTCCCGACTCATAAAGAAGCATCATGTCTCAATCTTGTCTCCACCATATATAACCATGTCACATAGCCAAACACATGTATATTGTGCTCACACAATAAAATAAAGTAGAAACTTAAGTGTTGTGACAATCATGTCACACATACCATTAGTGTACAACACTTAAATAGCAAAATAGCTCATGAGTTGTGGCATGAGTTCACATAGAAGTATTATCACACAGATTGGTTCACATATATCACTGCAACTTGATGATATGATACAAAGTGACATAGACTTATCACATATATTGGGGGTACATATCCCATAGCCCAGGACTCGTATCATGCACATTTGCATTACACAGACTTGTGACATAGACCATCAATGTGCACTACATGTTTCAAAACATATATATACATACATATAAGTATTGTAATTATTCAATCTATTGACATTAAGTCGAAAATCAATTATGCACCAAGCATAACACATAGAGCTAAATCCGTTGTCAAGAAACCCCTTCCATCAATTTTGAACCAATAACTAGCAAGCTAATCTTCATGCTTGCTTGCGTAAATCACGCTTCAAACCTTAAACTCAATGTTCAAAATTTGTGCAAACATTGATTAAGACTCAAATCCAACAAACTCTAAAACATTTACCCAAAAGTCCTTCCAAAGCTTCAAAGCTCCAATGGTTATAGCTTCAATCAAAACATCATCCGTTCAGGTCTCTGACTTATAAAATATCAAGATTAACTTTAACTTCTAATATTAACATTCACCTAAGTGATGTACAAGTATCCGTTGACGTCTTTGACTTACAAAAGGAAAAAACTCACCTTTCAGTGTTTTATGCCGCATAAATCTTATCTCTAAGATGCACGTTTAAGTCATATTGGACAAGAAGTTAACTTTATCTTTGAGACTACTTCTTTCCTTGTTTAATAAATTCCATAACCACTTGCTCACTCAAGTAGTTAGGTATTTTTACTTAAGGCAATTGATCAGATGGATATAAGCAATAGATTAGGCATGCATTAAATAAGATGAACTTCAACTTATTCAAAATTTGTGAGACTTTTAGTTTATTCTTCCTAACCCATTAAGAAATTAGTTGCTCATCATGGAGAGAAAAGAACACATGGATAAAATAGAGATGATTGAGATTAGAGTTTATATTAAGAATGAATATGCCGCGGTATCAATATGTTAATACAAATTTAATGAAAAGCGATACTTATACTAATACCAAAGATACTAATAATCCTGATCAAACAGACGAAGTTGCTTTGATACGGTATTTCCAAGCTTTTTCGAGAAATACGAGACATCTAAGTCATACAAGTAAAGGATATATTCATTGATAAGAAAAAGAAAAAATGTGAACGGGGACTCACGATCCCAATATCACAATTCCATTTTTGTCTAAATTACGGAGTAAGAGGGCTTCTAGATATGGTATTTCGTTAGTAATTCTTTCAGGTCCGTGGCTTGTCACATGAGTTTGAACTGTAGTTTTTACAATAAAGGTTTAAATGTCCATCAAAAGTAAGTAAGTAGATGCGAAACATATAAAATGTTGTTAATCCTGCGCAGCTTAGGTGGAAGGCGAAGAAGGCCCCCTTCCAGGGGGGCCCCAACTTCTTAACCGTCGTAGTTTCGATTCCTGCTAATAGTTTAACCCACTCTTTGTTGTTACTATGGGGTCCTGAAGCACAAGGAGATTTTAACAAAGGAATGATAGTTCAAGAAATGGAAGTGCTTAGTCGATGGCCATAATCTCTTGCTTCCTTTGGCTTCAATTGTTGACAATTTTCACTTGTGTAGGCAATGTAGAATGATGGAGTTCTGCCTCTAATAAGAGAAGAAGACCGAGCTTTCACTTAGAACTCCTTGAAGAGAAGAACGAGAGGTTAAAGACTATGAAGAATCAAGCAGAGAGTTCGGCAGAGCTTCGATCAATCTCTTGGTCTAACATTTTTAACATGTGAAATTTGGGCTATTTGTAGGCGTCAAAAGGAAGTTTCTCAGCTTCTTTCTAATGATTATCCGACACCTTTGCATTTAATTCCATACCTTGCTATGTTCGTTATAGATTCATTGGTTCTACCGTGTCTGACTCAAATCAATATTCACTTGTGTAGGAAGGATAAATTTTTAATATCAGTTGTTCGACGTGACTCGTCCTCCTTTCAAATTACGAAGAAATTCTCGTATTTCTTCTATCCTTCTTAGTTGAGTTAATAAAGAACTCAACACTCCCAAGAAACTCCATTTTCTTTCAGATAGGTCAAAATTGGGTTTTTTAATATTTCTGAAAAAAGGAAAAGAGAAAGAGTAATAATATCAGAGTATTTTGGAATTTTACCTATTAAACCTAAGTATTTGGAGTGTTTACAAAGTCAGAAATACCCGATTTATCAAAGCTTGAGCTTCCTTCACTATCGAAGGTTGAGTCTGCCTACATTGTCTCACCTTCAACCATTGGAAAAGCCTAATGTTCCTGAACTCCAAAAGTTGTATGAATTTCCAAAAATACCTAAACATGATTTCTCCAAATTTTCTAAAGTTCTAAGAATTCCTAAATTTAGTTTTTCCAATATGTCTAAACTTTCAAATCTCCCAAAACTTGAGCTCCTAAAATTAGGTGAATTACTGAACGTGTTTAATCCCATGGTTCCTAAATTACTAGAATTACCAAATGTGACGAAATCGAAACTTCCTAAATTTCTTAAATTGAAATCCGTCCTAAAACAAATTTTGCCTACCCTTCCAAGGAATTAGCCTTTCTCTTTCTTTATCCCACCCCACACAACCACAATGAGCATATTCGATATACTATAGTGGATTGACTATATTAATATATTTGATATACTATATTACCTAAGTGTATGAGATATTAATATATGTTGTTTCTATTATTGTCAGCGTGTTTTTATGGTTATAAGATGTTGTCTTTTAGACTTATAAGACATTATATTATGAGTTTATTTACCCTTTATGTTCACATAGCTAAATCTATTCAAAATTGATTGACTTCTTCTTCACTATATGTCTGATAAATTTAGTAACGACCCGACTTCTCAAAATATCTAACTGTGTCACTACTAACATGCATGTAATTTTGAAACACAAACTATCAACCTTTTTATTGTAAAATAATAATTTTCTAAATAATAGAACATTATTTTATTCGGGATCTCTAAATCACCGAAAATAAATATATAAATAAATCATAAAACATTTAAACTTAAAATTCAAAGCTCAAATGTTTTCATTCAAACATTTGAAGTTTCATTAAAACATGATAATGAGCGGAACCATTAACACTTTTCCCATATGGCACCTTCAACAGATCTCCTCTCCAAGCACCTAGTATGTTCGTTGCCTTTACCTGAAAAACGTATCATAATAAAAGACGAGTATAAAAACATATTCAGTAAGTAATGCATGATCAGGCTATCCATTTATGTCTAATAAATCCAAACATGTAGGTGGGACACACACAAGATTTTTTAATCACACTTTGATGGTCCTCTAGTGAACGGTTTAACTCGTTCTAATACAAAGTTGTAACATGGTTGTGAACCCATAGGTCCATGGAGCTGTAATATAATGGTTAACTCGTCGATCCACAGAACTATAATATGGTTGTGCATCCATTAATCCACAGAGCTGTAATACAGTTATGAATCCACCGGTCCCCAAAACTGTAATGTAATGGTGAACCCGTCAGCCCGCAGAGCTATAATATAATGGTTAACTAGTGGCTTACGAAGCTATAATATAGTTGTGAACCCAATGGTCTATGGAGCTGTAACATAATGGTGTATGGAGGGCAAACGAACATTTTCGACATTTATCATAGCACAATTATATTCTCAACATACATTATTGTACATGTCTCAGGGTCCCACACATATACATATCAGTCATCAAATCATGAAATTTCTTTATTCATATAACAATCATGCTTATCAATGTTACACAAACAAAATCAGATACTCTCATCTTGTCTATATTGTCTAGCTCAATGGCGATTTCAGAAGTAAGATTACATACCTTGAATAAATTAAAACGTTTTTGTCTCTTTAAATAAATTCAAATGTTTTTATCTCTTTGTTTATGAATTTCCTGATCCAAAACCTAAAACATGACTATAATTAGTTTTTTACCCAGAAAGCATAATATTTACAACACACTTCACCTCAATAGACCTTAAATCACTTACCCTAAACAGAGATCAAACCAAGAATTAATCCAAGGTTTCACTCAAAAACATCAACATAACCATCAATCAACAATAGAGAACTAACCTCAATTTTCGGCATCACATTGAAAAAAAAACCCAAAGGAGACCAAGCCTCATAAATTACCAAAATTAATATTCACTGACAATAGATTGCAACACCACCAGACAATGCCTCAAAACACCTCGAATCTTCAACCCAACTCAAACAGAACAAGCTGCAGACTCTAGCGACTGAAGGGACGACGTGTGACGGACTACGAAAACTAGGTAATGGCGGAAGAGCTGAGCGGTGCAACAGTTAGAAAAGAGAGGTTGAAGGATATGACTTGACTCACGCTACGAACGATAGCACTTAGACAAGGTAAATGGTAGCTCAATCTAGTAGACGATAGGTAGCAAATGACAGTGGCAAGCCAAGTTTTCCTTTATGATTTCTTATATTTTAAATGTACATAGGTGAGGTATTTATACAATATGGAATAACTAATTTGGGAATACAAAAATAACTCAACAAATATAAATGGTTAGAGATTTGGTTCAGCTTGATGTACGTCATGTCCCATCCTCCGACCAAATCGCTGACTGCCTTACCAAGCCCTTAATACACTCACTGTTCTTCCACCTTTGATCCAAACTTGATGTAGTAGAACTACCCTCTCGTTTGAATGGGGATGTTAAGGATATTAAGGATGCCAACACATAAAGACTTGCCTATCTACCAAAAGAATAGGACTTACCAAATGAATAGGTTGGTCAGAAGAGAAAATCTTGAAGACTTAAATCCTGAACAGTGAAGAAAGAATTGAAGAACTGAGTAAAATATAGAAAATTATTTGGGAAAATTCGTGTGGATGTTGCACGGAGATAAACCATATTCACAGTAGCTAACGAGATTGGAGAGAAAATGGGAGAAGAAATGGGAGAGAGCGAGAGCGGAGGCAGTGAGAGTGGAGGCAGTGAGATTGATTTGAGCGAGAGAATGGGAGAGAGCGAGATTGGCTGAGCGAGATACTGGGAGAGAACGAAGTTGGAGAGAAAGGGTGGAGAGAAAGAAGGAGAAAGCGACGCTGGCGAGATTGGAAAGAGCGATGCTAGCGAGATTGGAGAGAGCGAGATCCTTAGCGAGAAACCTGGAGAGAGCGACACTGCCGAGATCCAAGCTAGCGAGAAGGCTGGAGAGAGCGAGATCCTTAGCAAGAGTGGAGAAAGTGAGAGTTTGAGCGAGAAAGTTGGAGAGAGCAAGAGTGGAGAGAGCAAGATCTGTCTCTTATACACATCTAGATGTGTATAAGAGACAGGAGCGAGATTGTAAGCGAGAAACTGGGAGAGAACGATAGTGGAAAGAACGAGACTAGTGAGAAAGTGGGAGAGAGCGAGAGCATCCTGAAAGCCTCATTCGAACGTCACGCCCACGCGATCGAAGGAAACCGCCTGTGCATCGAATGGTCGGGCATTTATGTGTTGTATTTGGACGCGTTGGGGTGGATTATGCATTGAAAACCCTAAATTAAATACAAACAAAGCTTGAAGACGTAAGAAAAATCGTCAATTAAAATTTAGGTGTCCGATTAAGAGAAATTCTTAAACCTTAAGAAATTGTGTTGGATGTGTTTGGGAAGAACACATTGAACAAAGGTGAACTCAGCCTACGTTCATAAAAGAAGAATTAAACATTTGGCCATGCAGCCAAGTAGGTGGTGTCAACACCATAGGAGGTTTGGACGCCTATAAATAGAGCCATTGGGATTTCATTTTCAAATCACAAATCATAAAATTCGTAAAAAGAGGGGGAGAGTAGAGTGCATTGGACAGTGAGGGTGGAGGAGAATGTGTCAATTTTGGACGAGGAGATCTTCCAATCTACTCGTGTGTTTGGAGTGATTCTAAAGCCATTTGAAAGATAAGAGAGTCTAGTTTCCAAAGTAGGGTGCCGGAGGAAAAGGCTCAAAGGAGGAATGCTGAGCTGAGCCAGTCTTTAAGATTTTGAGATTCTGGCCAAACCACGAGGAATGCTGAGCTAAAAGTGTATGGTAACCTTCTTGAGACATTTTAGAATAGTTTTTTTAGAAGGAAGTATCTCAAAATAAGGTCTAGAACTATGATTAATCTAAGCTGTAATTTGGACCTGGATTCTAGGGGTAAAAAGGGAGCCTGAAGTAGAAAAGAAAACTATTAGAAAGGCTCCTGAGTAATTAAGGTGAGTATTATAGTTAGCATATGTCGTGAGTGTTATAGCTTTGATAATTAGCACATAGTGTGGGTGTTATAGCATTATAGTTTTGATATATCGTGAGCATTATGTTGGTTTGATAAATAAAATGTGTTTATACAATGTTGATAGTAAATGCATATTATGAGTATTCACTTAGCTTTATACTCTGATATTGGAATATATGCATCTATGGATACAAGCTATATGCTTTGGTAATATGATGTTACCATGATATTATTTGTGTGTGACTATGAAAACTGCGATTATGTCCGGGATGTGGTTAGCATGCTTAACAAAAGGTGCTTGGCGGGAAAATTTGGTCGGCAGGAAAATTTGGTCGGCTTAGGTCGGTGGAAAATAATAGTCGGTGACGACCGGTGGGAAATATGGTCAGGTACCTAAGCATGACTAGCGGGATAAATAAAATGGTCGATGTGCACATTGGTAGGAATTTGGGTCATAGGAAGGTTTCCATAGGTGATTGTATTGATTGATGATATGATATGCATGCCACGTGTAGCATTTTGGAATAAAAGTTAATCATTGCATGAATAAATCCATGATCACGCATGGGTACACTGTGATTATTATTATTTGATTGATTTTCCAAAAATGATGATTTTCAAAATGATTTTCATCTTAAAAAGAACCACTCACTAGGCTTAGTAGCTCACACTCTTCAAAATGTTTTCTTAATCCCCCGCCCCCCCAGGTAGTGGAAGATGACGAGTTCCAGAGTGCTGCTAAGGTCAAGGTCTGCTACGTGCCCCAATTACACTTCCGCAGGGTTTTTAAGGTTGTCGTTGTAAACTTTGTTGTTAAGTCCTTAAGTTATATAAATGTTATATCACTGTCGTAATAAAATATGGGCCTACTTAATTCGTTATAGTTTATTTCCTTGACTTAATCATTCCGCTATGTATAAGTATAATATGGTATCAGAGTTATTCCGCAAGAATCATTAGGCAGTAAGTGTCAGCTCAAGGGTTGATAACTACTGTAGTCGCATCCCTCTCCCAGGCTGAGAAAGTGGTTTGGGGTAGGGTGTGATAGGGGCCCCTTGTTCAAGACCTAGATTCAATATTAAAGAGAACAAACCTATCTACTATCCCTATAACGGGTAAGAGTGAATTCCGTCTTGCACCCTATGTTCCCAGCTATCCACCTGATTTTACCCTTGAAATGGGAGGCTTATTGGGCCAGCGATGATGAGCTTCCCTCCCTATTCATATCTAAGGATAATTTCGAGTGAACAGGAGTTCATAGTTAGCTCAGGATTAAGATTAAGTTACCTAGATCATCAATTAATGAAATAGTTAGTTTTATATATAAAACGGCATTTAGAATATAAAAAGTGACTATTTCATGGTTCAGTCTTATGCAAACTCATTGCATAGGATGCCCCCACTCACATATCTCTATATGAACGATTTAGGATCACATCGTTTGTACTAACTACAAAGTGTGCCGAAACCATAGTGTCCCCAGAATAAGACGCGCAATCTTATTCATATAGTATAGACCATTTTGGCTATATATTTAAACTTGATCCACAATTATGTAGACTACATAAAGTTCAAACTACATTAAATAGCCCCAGGACCTTAGTTTATTGGATTCAAGATTACAATTTCAATAACAACTTTATCAAAAAACAAAATAGAATATGTTTATTAATTTAAAAACTACGAGTTTTAGGATATAAAATCCAACAACTAGAGCCTAATTAAGTCCAAAGGAAATAAAATTGGTCCTACTAGATCTGCTACTTCAAATGTATCATTTGTTCCATTCGATGGTGTTTCTCTTCACTAAGGTAGGGGCTAGTATGTGGAAATTTGTGGTTAAGAGGAACATTGTGGATTAAAAGGAACTAACAAATAAAACTCAAAACTACTTCGACCTTGTGAATTTGATTCTTCAAGCTCAACATAATATAGTTGTTCTAAATTTGGGACCATTATACCATTAAATTGTGAGAGAATTTATTGTCAATCTTTCTCTAGAGTTTGACAATCCTAATGACCCCGATTTTTATAAAGTTCATTTGTGAAGGCATCAATTCATCTTTACTGTTGATCTCATTAACAAATATCTCAACAAAATTATTCCTGTTGATGTTTCTAAAAAGCGACCATCGATGATAAAGTTGACATTTGAATTGATCAGTGGGGCAAGGTCATCTTGGCTTAAGAAGGGTCAATTGTCCACTGCCATTTTGAGTACTATCTATGGTGTGCTTGGATTGAGATCTTCGACTGGTGTCCTTCCTCTCACAAATCAGGTGTTTTTGTTTCTCTCGCTACATTGTTATATCAGATTAGGACTAGGGCTCGTTTCAACTATGAAAATTTTGTACTTAATCAGATCAAACACCACATTGGATCTCAAGCCTTGAAATTACCTTTCTTCTATCCTCGTTTAATTTGTGGAGTTTTGCTTGCTCAAAAACCATATTTGATCAGTGCTAGGGAACCTATTGGTCCTACTCTGCTTTCATTTCAATTTATCCCAAACTTTACAAAATTATCATGTGCTAGATCTAGTTGCTTGTTCCATTATGTTGATGGTCTTAGTCAAGCCTTGGTTGAATCTCCTTTTGGAAGTCGAGTTTTGCATCATATTTCAAATGAATCCAAAGATATTGATGCTCAGATTTAGAGGCTTCATGAGCGAAAAACGACTATAGAAGGGATGTTACAGACGATGCGTGTTACGTTGGCCAAGTTTGTTGGGGCGTCTTCCTCTCAACCACAGAACTATTTTTTTTAAAGAAAGAAATAGGGACATTTTGTGGTGATGGTGTTGTGTTTGAGATTAGAGGAAAACTGCTTGTCTAAGCTTGTTCTATTTTGGTTCTTGATTTTAGATGAATCCAGTGTTGGTTCTTTTTTTTTTTTTCTTTTTGGGGTAATTTTTTATCTTTTGTTTGGTTGCCTGAATGTCTTTATTTCTATTTTTTATGTTGTAAATACTTTTATATCTTCAGTTGTTATTAATAATGGCTCGACTTTATTTTTTACATTCATTATTTTTATGGCTGGTTCGTTCATATTCTACCTTAAAAAAAATCAGGCAAGGGGGAGTTTGTTGGAGATTTGTTGATCGTCTCTATATTTTCTAAGACAACTTTCGGTGGTTTTTGTAGTTTTAGAAAATGATGTTTTAACATTTGCCTCAGACATGTTTATTTACTACAAATTTTGTTATTTTACTAATCTGGAATTTATATGCAGAATATTATTTTATTTCCTAATTTTGAAAATCTCTAGAAATATATTGTTTGATATTTTTCTTTTTATAGTGCATCTTATCTTTTAAAAAAAAGGAGACATTCTTTCTTTAATTGGACTCTGTCTTTTTAAAGCAAATTCTAATCTTCTTTTTTGCCAACAAGAGCGTATCTCAACTAACATGATGTTCATACTATCAACCTCATGGTTTGAGGTTTGATTCCCCCACCCCACACTTTAATTACGATACCTCTTAAAAAAAAAAAAAAATCTAATCTTCTTCGAGGGTTGCCACATTTGTTGATTATCAGAAGAGTGTAATTCTTTGTGATTAAATATTGCATCATTTTTATTTGTCTTGGCAACGAATTTATTCTTGATTGTTGTTTTTTGCATTGTGGGTTTTGTCAATCTTTGTCCACTTTATTTCGCTGTGCGTATCCTTTCTATAAATAATTCAAATAACTTGAAGATACTACTTGTCTTGGGGGGGCCTAAGGCATAGCTGAAGAGAATGGATTCTCGGTCTTAGGGGGAGCCTAATACATCATACTCGAGATGGATTTCTCCACTTTAGAAAGGACCTAAGATTCATCAGTGAGTTCACTAAGTTGCAAGGAAGATAATTGAATGGGGAAGAGTCTCACACATTATCGAAAGTTGAAGTGTTTAATACTTATATTATCACACTTAGGGGAGCCTATTTCAATTGAGAGGGAGTCTCACAACTAGGGGGAGTCTAGGTAACTCGTGAGTTACCTTTTAAAAAATGGATGAGTTTTTCCTTGGCCTACGGTCATTTATCTATACTATAAACTTTAATAAATAAAAAAAAATTAAATTTTCAATTTATCAAAGTACCTTTTGATTGATATATTGTTTCATCAAGATCAAATTTAAATTGTGATGTGATTTTCTTGTTCTCAAATGACCTTCTTCAATTCTTGGAGGTTTATGCTCTACCCCGAGTCAAGACCTGCCCGATTTGGATTTGCACACATAGGATAAATGCCTCAATAGCATGTAGTAGTCGGAGTATTACAAATAATCACGTTGTAATTTATAACTTTTTAATATTAGTGGATTATCTATCTTAGACACACTGTCCCATAGATGTAGGTGGTTTATCACTGAACTGAGTCACAAATTCTTGTGTGCTTTTACTCGTTTTCTTGTTGTTGGTATTTTGTTGTTACAGTACTTATCAGTGCTTCAATTTAACATTCGTATATCGAGTGACGAGTCATCCTATCGCGCTCTTCATTTATTGTAGGAGTTAAAGAGCCAAGAGACCCAAGGTGACTACGTCAAAATGTTGCTTATAGCATCTCTTGACAATCCTGAGTTTGACGAATTTAGACCCACACTTTGATTTTTATGAAATTAGGATAGCATTGGAATGTTGTCACTAGCATGTTGGCACTAATGTAGGTTTTTCTTTATACATATAATTTATTTTCTCTCCAAATTTATGCCATCGATTCGGAAATCTGTAGCACAATTTCTTGAGAATTTTATGATATTTTTCCTTCCACTTTTCATATTTCATATTGTGTAACAAAATCATTTGTGTATAGAATTTCGCCATATTGTGAGCAAAAGAATTTGTATTTTTTATTCAAGGATTGCCAGTCAAATTGTAAGGTTGTCGGCATTTAAGTTTCAGTTGTCTAAGTATTCTTTTACTCTTGCATTCATTTTATATAAGCTTCAGTCGAATTAATTGCTTGTATACATACAAATTTCGAGATATATTTATCTTTAGTGGAAAATGATCAATTGGCTCGTGTGTGTGTTTTTATGGCTTCATGACTACATTGCTTGTATGATAGAATTTAGGATAAAAGAAAAAAATTTGATATGCTGTCGCTATCTCTCATAATTTATATTGTCTTAATATTTCCATTGTTCTTCTAACCTGTTATAGAGTTAAAATGAAGTATTATCATGCGCAAGAATTAGTTGCAATGCTAGCTTTGTTATAATTAATAGACTTATAGGAGTTAAACTTATTCCAGATTTTTTTGAGTTAGTTGGCTGAGTTCTTTGTAATAATAATTGATTTTATTTGATAAACTCTTTATGAGAATTGTAATTCGATGAGACCAACTTAAATTGGGAATCTAGTAAAATTTGATTATTTTTCTGTATTTTTCTTAATTATTCTTGCAATCAAAACCCTTCCTATTTGTTCATATTGATTCTCTTGAAATTTGATCAAGTATCATTTATTCTATAAACTAGAATAGTAAACTTAGTTTTGTTTTGGATAGTATCACAATTAGACCCAGTGATATCGACATCTTAATCTTTGATTAAAATCATATTTACAAATATTATTGATCTTTGAATAGAGGAAATAATTTCTTCGTAAATATAATATGAATGAAATAATTGCACTAAGGGTGCGACAGATACATTACGATAACTAATCTATCATATACATATCCTTTTAAATGGCTTGGATTTTATCTTTAAGTTGAATTTGTGACCACTTAAATTTTTAGGTAATTTCTATTTGAACATCTTGGATTATTTAGGTTATATTTTGAATTTTAGAGAATAAATTGAATTGGATTATTTGGATTATTTAGCTCTTGATACCAGCTGACGTGCACGATTGATTCAATCCAGTCGTAGTAGCATGCCTCTGCGGGACCTACGAAGTCGCCACCATTACTGGCCAATCGCCCTGCGTTCTAGATCTGCTCAATCGTGATGCCGGAGTCGTGAGTCACTCGTTCGGTGTCTTATTCTCACTTTCGTCTCTCAACTGTGTCACCAAGCCGTTCTTGCATTTGTTGTTCCGATCCAGTTGGACAGTTCGTTGCTGTTAAGGATATTAAGGATACCAACACATAAAGTTTACCTATCTACCAAAAGAATAGAACTTACTAAAGGAATAGGTTGGTCACAACAAAATCTCTAACCATTTGTATTTGTTGAGTTATTTTTGCATTCTCAAATTAGGGATTCCATATTGTATAAATACCTCACCTATGTACATTTCAAATACAAAAAATCATAAAGGAAAACTTGGCTTGCCACTGTCGTTTGCTACCTATCGTCTACTTGATTGAGCTATCATTTACCTTGTCTAAGTGCTACCGTCTGCAGCGTGAGTCAACCCATATCCTTCAACATCTCTTTATTAACTTGGTATCAGAGCACATAAGGACCAACGTCCATCACGAAAACCTGGGAGCCACCATCGGCATAGCCAACTTCAGCGACCCACCTTTGAACCAACTTCTCAATCAGATAACCTCCATTAAACTTGATCGCAGTAATTTCCTCCTATGGAAAAACTTATCACTTCCAATCCTTCGGAGTTTTCGACTCGGAGGACACCTAACCGGACAAAAATTTTGTCCCCCCAATGTTCTACAACCTGGAGTCGGTGAGAGCATACTGACTGGAACGACTGGAGCAAGAGCTGCTCCGCGCAGCACAGAAGGAAGTTCTGGCAGTGGTGCTTCCAGCTCGTCAACAACACTTGAGATAAATCCTCAATATGAAGCGTGGATGGCTGTAGATTAACTTCTCCTCGGTTGGCTGTATAACTCCATGACACCAGAGGTTGCCATTCAAGTGATGGGATGTGAATGTGTAAAGGATCTATGGACCAGAATTGAACAACTCTTTGGCGTTCAGTCCAGGGCTAAAAAAGATTATCTGAGATATGTGTTTCAAACAACCAGAAAAGGTAATTTGAAAATGGAGGAGTACCTTTGAACTATGAAAATGAATGCTGACAATCTCGAGCAAGCTGGTAGTCCTATGCCACCAAGAGCTCTTGTTTCACAGGTACTATTAGGACATGATGAAGAATACAATGCCATCGTGGCCACGATCCAAGAAAGAGTAGACATGTCATGGCTTGATATACAGTCAGAACTTCTCCTGTATGAAAGGAGATTGGAACATCAGTCAAACAAAAAGACGATAGTAGGCTTCAACCAAGTTAGTAATGCATCAGTGACACATAACGTTCTACTCCTTCAACAGGTATAACAGAGATTTTGTTGCTAATTCTCCTCAAAACAAAGGACAACCCTTCCCCAACAATCAGACCAAAAACACACAACCTCACCCAACAGCCCTAGCCACTACTTATGGGAGTAACCCCTTTCTAACAAGACAAGAAAACCTGACTGATGCAAATTGGTATGCTGACAGTGGTGCCTCCAATCATGTTACCTTAGACTTCAACAATCTTGGCAATTCGACTGATTACTCAGGTACTGAAGCAGTCACTGTAGCTAATGGTAATACTCTATAAATTTCTCATGTTGGAACTGCATGTCTGTCTAGTGATGCTTGCAATTTGAAACTGAATGATATATTATGTGTGCCTGCCATAGTAAAAAAATTTGGTCAGTGTATCTAAGCTAACAAAAGACAATAACGTGTTTATTGAATTTCACACGGATTACTGTCTTGTTAAGGACAAGGGTACGAGACAAACGGTAATGAAGGGAATGCTTAAAGATGGACTGTATCAGTTAGAGGGTGCAGAAATCAACTCGAAGTCAGTAGGAAACGGAGTACCATCCTAACCAGTGTACAAGAATAAAGATCTGTCTGCTCTTAGCATATCTTCAAAGCAGGGTGTCTAAGATTATATGGCATAGAAGGCTTGGGCATCCTTCGTAAAAAACACTCGAGTTTATTATCAAAAGCTGTAATCTCCCTATGTTATCTAATGAAAAGCTTAACTTTTGGGATTCTTGTAGTTATGGAAAATCGTATTCTTTAGCCTTTCATAACTCTAACTCAGGAGCATCTCTAAAATTTGAACTTATACACACTGATTTGTGGGGTCCAGCTCCTCTATTGTCAACATATGGGTACAAATATTATGCTATCTTTGTTGATGATCACAGCAAGTACACATGGATCTATCTTCTAAGGTTAAAAAGTGACACACACTGGCAGCTTTTCAACACTTTTTCACCATGGTACAAACTCAATTCAATACACTGATCAAATTCCTGAAGTCGGATAATGGTGGAGAATTTGTCAAGATACACAAAGTCTGTTATCAACTTGGCATTGCTTCCAGATACACCTGTCCATATACGTCAACACAAAATGGAAGGGCTGAGAGGAAGCACAGACATATAGTTGAGAGATGACTAACCCTACTAGCACAAGCATATCTTCACTTACATCATTGGTGGGATGCATTCCTATACTCAACTATTCTGATTAATGGCCTTCCTACCCATATCCTAAATGGATAGTCTCTAATGCAAGTGATGTTAAAAAATACGGTTAGGTTCGAGGAGCTTCGAATATTTGGGTGTGCATGTTTCCCCTGCTTGAGACCGTATAATTCATATAAGTTGAGCTATCGCACAGAGAAGTGCATCTATCTCGGTCCGGCTGTGAATCATAAAGGCTAAAAATGCCTTAACCCCAGTGGGGGAGGACAGTTTTGCGTTTTTAGATTGCCTGCCTTCTCGAGTAATCATTAGGATGAATAGGACAGGGGCCATAGGTGGGGATAGTGGGGGTTAACAGCAGTGAAGACTTTAAGGCATGGTTGGACGAATGAAGGTTGAACCTATCCCGGTGGTGTCGCATAGCGCCGTAAATTCGTGAGTCAGATTGGAAACTCACCAATCAGAGGCGTTAGATCAAAATCTGAGGTGATATGCAACCCTAGTGCGTCGGAGGTACGAGAGTGGCTAGTAGGTAATATGATCACTGAGGTAAATTATCCCGTAGGACGACATAGGTGAACCCCGATCGTGGGTGATGTGTGATTGCTGGTGGGTCAAACAGCAATCGCCTTGCTAGACTAAAGTGTGAGTAGACCCGAAATCAGAGGAGAGTAGGACAAGGGCTGTGGGTTGTCTATAGGAGGAATTAGCCTGGTGATGGTGCTGGGTGTTCCCTGACCAGTGATAACCGTACCTAAGAGGTACTGCTATTAGGTCCACTACGTAAGATGTCTAGCTAATGAACATCGTGCTATGATGGGGTGTACCTGACTGGAGATCTACGCCATACCTTCAATCAAACCAATTCTGTTCCAAACCTCCCCCTTCGTCTTAATAGGGGAAAGTACAGACCCACGCTGAGGGATATAACAATGCGCCATCTTCAGATTGGATCCTGTTCGATAGTTATTGTTTGAAGTCGAGATAAGCAGGCACGAAATTTCCGTGATGCAACTACTTACTTGGTGTATAGCACCTTGGC
>NW_024064880.1:0-76600 GCF_009727055.1 Benincasa hispida | reverse complement strand
AAACCCAAAAAGACTGGTCCCTAACCGAACCTACCCGAGTCAGTGATGCGCTCAAAACCACACAGTGGAACAAAGCAATGAGTGGTGAATTTCAAGCACTAGTGAACAATCAGACCTAGACTTTGGTTCCTCCATCACCGTCATTGAACGTTGTTGGCAATAAATGGGTATTCAGAATCAAACAGAGTTCTAATGGCTCCATTCTACGCTACAAGGCACGCATCGTAGCAAAAGGCTTCCATCAAAACCCGGACATCGATTTCTTTGAACCGTTTAGTCTAGTGGTCAAGGCATCTACCATCCGGATTGTCATTAGCCTTGCGGTATCCAAAGGGTGGCAGTTGAGATAGTTAGATTTCAATAACGCCTTCCTTAATGGAGTCCTCGATGAAGAAGTTATATGCGCTAACCGCAGGGATTTGTTGATCCTCAACTACCAAATCATGTTTGTCGCTTACACAAAGCCATATATGGCCTCAAAAAAGTGCCAAGGGCCTGGAACAACACACTGAAAACAGCACTATGTAGCTGGGGCTTTTAGAATGCTAAGTCTAATACATCTCTCTTGATATATCGAAGCACTTTTTCCTTGATACTCTTGCTAGTATATGTTGATGATGTAATTATCACCGGCACTGATTAGTAGGCAATCAACAAGCTTGTAATAGCCTTGGACTCCAAGTTTGCTCTAAAAGATCTTGGCCAACTCTATTACTTCCTTGGAGTCCAACTGCACAATGTTCCCATTGGAGTTTTACTGAATCAGGAAAAGTATGTCAAAGACCTACTTCACTGCCTTGACATTAGAGATTTAAAATCGGCACCCTCTCGAAGTGTTCTAAATAAGCAACTCTCGATCCCCGATGGCACTTCTTCTTGACAATCCCTATATCTATCGGAGCACGATTGGTGCCCTACAGTACTTAACCACCAAGAGACCTAACATTACATATGTGGTTAATCATCTAAGCCAGTACTTAAAGCAACCTACGGACGTTCAATAGCAAGCGGTGAAGAGAGTTCTAAGATATGTCCGTAGCACTCGACACTTTGGCCTCTATATTCAACATGGGTCCAACCTCTCTATTTCGGCTTTCTCCGATGTCGATTGGGCACCCACCATAGATGATCGAAAATCAGTTGCTACTTATTGCATCTTCCTTGGAGGTAATCTTGTCTCCTAGTCCTTCAAGAAATAATGTGTTGTCGCCCGGTCCAGTATAGAGTCTGAATATAAAGCGCTCACTCATGCCTCTGCAAAAATCATCTGGGCAAACATAAGTCGGCTCCATTCCTGTGGTGTGACAACCTCAGTGTCGGTGCTCTAGCAGTCAATCCGGTGTTTCATGCGTCGACTAAGCACATTAAGATCGACATTCAATTCGTTTGTTGTTAAGTCCTGGGTCCTCTTCACTCTTACTAATTGTTGATCCACAAATAGTGACAATTATTACAGTTATTATGGAAATTGTAAAATTATTAGATTATTTACATAGCATAGGATTTAACTTCCTCCTCATTAACTCCTTAATCACTTACTTAAGTAGGAAAATGGAAATCCGGGTTTCACAGCCCCACCCTCTTCTTGGCCCGAGAGGGCTTCGGTTTATAGGTTGGACCTTAAACCAATCGTTCATTCGAGGATCAGTGGAACTTAAGGAACAAGATGTAGTCTTGGGGCTAAAACGGTTTTTATGACCCAGCCGAGATTACGAAAAACCTATGCAAGATTAGCTTACTAATCATGGTTATATCATATGAACAGAAATATATCTGCAACTACGGAGCTATAGTGGAATGACTCGTTAGTTAACGAATGTTGATTAGCTCCATCTAAAATATTTTTAGCCAGCTAATCTCGGATCGTTGGAGCCCATGATCTGTAGGTCCATTAGATTCCCCTACTAGCTCATATGGAATAAAGTTAGAACAGTGTGATAGAATAATTCGAAGTATATGTGATATAGTGATCGATTTTTCAGTTTAGAGATACATCCTTAATATTTAAATGTGATTTAAATATCAAGAATATGAATACGTTCATATTCGGAAGCTCGAAAATAATGGAAATAGTCAAAGATGTAAAAAGTCAAAGAGTTGACTTTTGACTTTGAAAAGTCAAACTTTGACCGACCTTATATTCAAATATGATTTGAATTTCGAGAAAATGAATGCGGATTCATGCTCGAGGGAGGTACAAAATTAGTCAACTCAGGAAAAAAATCAAAAAAATCAAAATGAGTTGAACTTTTTGGTCTAAAGATTATGACTGTTGACACAAATTGAACCTATTTTTGCCCTTTGATTAAAGTTAGTGGGAAAATCCAAATTTTATGGATAATTTCACTTAACAAAATATTGGGCCATAGATGTTGGGTTTATAGTTGAGCGCATTAAGTCCACTTAGATAGTGGTTTTAGGTGTGGGTTTTTATGGATTTTTCATGAAAATGTTGCATAGTTTTTTTTATTAAAATGGGCTTTTGAATTTTGGATTTAAGTTTTTTGGCCATTTTTTTCAAAATTTTTTTCCTAAGTTGGGCTAAAAAAAAAAAAAAAAAAAAAAAAAAAAAAAAAAATAGAAAAAATCAAACCAAAAGAAATTCCATTTCTTTTCCATATCTTTCTCTTCTCTTGGTTTTCTTCATCCATCGGTCCCAACACCGGCGTTCTGAGTCTATAGGATAATAGGTCAACTCTAGTGGTGGTCCAGAAGAGGATCAAGATTCAGCGAGGAAACACGGTTTCGGGGCTTCCAAGGTAATTTTAATTTATTGTTTTTTCCTTCAAATTGCATGCTAATTTTCTTTTAATTAAAAGCAATTAGAGTGTAATTAGGTCATTTTTCCGCTGCGTATGTCTCGTGTTCCATCACTAATAACAACCATTTGGAACAGGCTTGCCATCATCAGATGAACTTAACGACCCAGGGATCCTAAGGACATGAAGGAATGGTTGAGAAAGGCTTAAAAGAATTGAATTCCATACCTGTACGAAGAAGCTACACCTTCCTTATCGGTGGCTCAATCATAGGAACTCCAAAGTTAAGAATGCTTAGCTTGGAAGCAATCCCATGTTGGGTGACCTCTTGAAAATTTTCCTAGGATGCATCTAAGTGACTTCAATTCTTTTAAGCCCTTCTCAACCATACTTTCATGTCCTTAGGATCTCTCTCATTTGGATGTAGTCTCGATTCATTCATGTACCCCTCATAAACTCGGGTCGTTACACAGACTCGGATATCTCAAAGGATGCACCATCAATACTGTTAACAGTCACGTTTTTCTTAGCATTCAAATCACTAGATTTGTAGACAACATTAGACTGGACAACATCTTTCAAACACTCAACATTTTCAAAAGTCATTGGGTTATCAACCACATCATCATTCACATTTCCTTGTTTAATCAATGCAACCACCTCAAGACGAGCATTAACACCCTCCTTAATAGGTTGTACGATTTCATGAGAAACATCAAGACCCAATCTCGAAATACTCACTGATGATATTGATTATATATATATATGATATACGGCTTCACATCACAAGTGATAGATAAAAGGGTCTTAGAAAACGGCGGCGTCCTACGAACTTCAAGATTCTCAGAAGCATTAATTATAGGCAGTGTGGATATAGAAGCTATCGTTTCAAAAATCGCTTTATCAATAAGATCGTGTAAAGCATTCTC
Organism: Benincasa hispida; assembly: GCF_009727055.1. Taxonomy (NCBI): domain Eukaryota; kingdom Viridiplantae; phylum Streptophyta; class Magnoliopsida; order Cucurbitales; family Cucurbitaceae; genus Benincasa; species Benincasa hispida. Next base: position 72,912 of record NW_024064880.1, on the reverse strand, counting down.
CTCATATACATGCAAACATTCTTTTTCTATCTCAAAAGTACAAGGAACAACAACATTTTCTTCAACAAGCACACTAGATTCAGGTAAAATAGATTTAACATTGCAAGAAATAGAAACATGATTATTATCAACAACAATCCTACTCTTAGGAGCCCTAACTTAAGTTTTAACATCAACATACAAATCAACGGTATCTTTGGGGTTCCTTGGTAAGGAAATAAACTCATGCATGTGGCTAGATGAATAACAAGATAACGATTTTTCTTTCTCGGGAAAAACTTCAACTCCAAACCTAACAAGGTCAATCAATGTGAGAGACGAAGTATTCACCTTCTCTTTCCCTTTTATTTCAACAAATTGACAGCCTCCCGAACACCTTCTTTTTGTCGAAGGAGGAAGAACACCAAATTCTTTCTTTGCATCAATGAATCCACGCACACGGACACCATATTTGTTGGAGGAACGTCTTCTTCGACAAACAAATCAAATTTACACTAAAACACCCACAAACGACACCCAAAACTGACCTCAAACCCTTAGGATAGTAGCTTTAACCTCCAATTAGTTATGAATCCAACCTTAAAATCACACAAAAACTCATTTAACACACTAAAAAAATACCATGTTTTACTTTCCACGAATCATCAAATCAACGACATCTATGATTGGTGGTGAGCTAAAGTGGCAGCGGTGAGTTTCGGCACAAAAAGTGGCGACAGTGTTTGGATACCAGAAGCTTGAACAACTTAGAGAGAGATCATCGTTGGACTTACCATAGGCAGCGACGATTTTCGGCAAACGTCGATTTGATAGTGGTCGCATTGCCACCGACGGCGACTAATGGCAGGGACGATGGTCGAGGGCCAGCGGCTAGAGGTTAATGGTGTGTGGTGTTGATAGCTTATACAAAGAAGAAGAAGAATATGTGGGAAGGGGAGGAGTTGCGACTACACATAAGAAAATAGGAGATTTTCAAAAATAGAAAAATGAGGGAAACAATTTACACAAAATTGAAAAATTTTGATCTTTTTTTATAGAGGCCTTTAGAAGTCTAACAATGTCTATCAATGATAGAAACTAACAGAAATCTATCACTGATAGAAACTGATAGAAGTCTTGATAGACACTGATAGAAACTAATAGATGTCTATCACCGATGGATGTTGATAGAAGCTTACAAATGTCCATTAGTGTTTTTTTTTTTTAATTTTTCTGTAAATAGTTTGACATTTTTTATATCTGTGAAAATTTTCCTAAAAAAATTCTACCTTATTTTTTAAAAAAATTAAATTACATTGGTGAAACCTTAGCTTTGACTAAGTTAAGCCCAATAATGCTTCAGTCTCTTGACACACTCTCTTTCCCAAAATTCTCATTATATCGTAAAGTAACCATAAAATGATTAAATTAAGGTCATGTTTACCTTAAGTGAAAGGTAATCCATCCATGGTAATTTAAAAAGAATGTCCTAATTGATTGCTTTTGTTTTTAATTTACGTGCATTTGGTAGTCGCAATGAGTTTTTGTGGGTCCACCTCAAAATCTTTAATCAAATCGTTTCATCTATTTGAGGCGTGGAGGATTCTCAATCTGATTGCGTTGAAAATTACTGATAGTAGAGATTTACAGTCGCATGCAAACCTCTAATCAAATGAATTTATAAATAATCGAACTATACACTACTACACAAATAGAACAGTGGCAAGTTTGGATCAATCTGCGGGGAAGCGCTAGTATGAGTTTCATGAAGTTAATTTCCTAGTTATCGGGGTAAACTAGGGGGGGGGGGGGGGGGGGAGGGGGTTGTGTGTGGATAGAGTGATAATGCATCAAAATAAGAGCAAGCATGTGAATGTAACTAAGGATGGGAAAATCTAGTTTCGAGAGCAAGAGGGGTTCCTATGCAATTTCGATCATCTATTTCTATTGATTAAATATGAATTTGATTCATGTATTCACAACGACTTATTCAGCCTAACCAAACTCATCGATGCTACAGGTAGCCAAATCATTGGATTAAACCAAGGAAATGCTCTAACTATAAATTAAAGCCTAAGCCCTAACTAAACTTCATGCTTAAGTCATATTGGGTTCGAAAGTGTCCATCTAAGACTAAGAACATGTACATCATGTTGGGAATGTCCTAGAACTCGCAGTTTGTAAATTTTATTTTAAACATTCTATTTATCAATAAAATATTATTGAGTATCTTATTCAATAAAATTGTTGATTTTGCATTCTATTATGAAAATTGAATAAACATATCCATGACTATAGTATGAATACTTTAACTTTATTTGGTGACATACACAGAATCAAGTTAATAGTATATAGCCTAAATGGTCTATAAATATATGGATGCAATTGGGTATCTCATCCTGGTAACCTTATTGGATGTGGCACATTTTGTATAGGAAATAAAGATGATGTGATCCACAGATCATTCATGTAGAGATATTTGAGTGGGAGCATCCTATGCAATAAGTTTGCATATAGACTGGACCACGAAATAACTACTATTCTTTATAACGACTGTTTACTGTTAAAATTGAGTATTTCATACTTAAGTAACCTAGGATAACTCGATCTTAATCCTAAGCTAGATATGAACGCCTGTTTATTCGGGATTATCCTTTGATCTGCATGGTTGAGAGTAGTCCAACAGCACTACTAAAAAAGCCTTCAATTTTTGGGATAAGACCAGATGGATATCTAGGGATATAGCGTGCAAGATAAAATTCACTCCTACCTATTTTAAGGTTAGCAGATAGGTTGTTCTCTTAAGTGTTGATTCTAGGTCTTGAACAATTAAGGGCCTCGCCTTCTCATGGTGGAAAAGGATATGATTCATAAGTAGTATTATGATTCAAATTGTTCATTGGAGGGTTAGTGGGAACTTAAGGAACAAGATGTATTTATAGTGGTAAAACGGTAATTTTGACCCAGCTATAATTACGAACAACCTGTGAAGGATCGACTTACTGACTATGGCTTATATGGATAGAAATATATCTACAGTGAGGAGAGTGAAACTATCGAGCTATAGTGGTGTGTCTTGATAGTTAACGAATAGTAATTAATTTGATTAAAGATTTTTAAACGAATTAATTACAGATCATCGGAGCTCATGATCTGTAGGTCCATTAGGTCCCTCTACTAGCTCATTAAATTGGAATAACAAATTGAGTATTGATGTATGAAATTAGGGTTATGAATTTGAAATGTTCAAAGTCATATTTAGGGTTCTAGATTGATTGTATATGATACAATTAAAAACGTTTATTTTAATCGAAATTAAACGAAATTTGAAAATCATTAATATTTAAATTATGATTTAAATATAAAATTGATTTATTGGTGAATTTGATATTTTATTAATTTAATATTTAGATATTAAATTAATATTATTTTAATTAAAAATTAATTAAAATTAGTTTTTATTTAAATTATGTTTTTTGAATTAATTTCATAAAAGTAATTTAAATAATTAAATAAAATGATTTTCGAAATCCTATTAAGTTAATCAGTTTTCCGATTTTTGGGAAAACCCCACTAACTACATTTGATAGAATATCACCAAAATCCAATTGACTTTGTGATGATCTTCAAGGAGGAGTTGCCTTCCAAGCAACCCTGTATATTTGCATGAATTTTACCTATATATAGAAGCTCCATGCATGAAGATCATTAAAGATTCTTAGTTTTACTTACTAAGGTAAAAACATGAAAACCCTACACATCCCTCACTTGTCCTTCATCAATTCAACTTGATTTAAGTGTTTCCACCACACATTCTAGCTTGAGCATAGTAGAGAAGATCTTGGTGGTAGTCCTCTTGAAGTGTCAAGCTCTATCTTGGTGGATTTCGGCTGAATTTGTGAAGGAAAACCTCAAAGGTAATATGTGTTTCAAACCCTCTTCTGAATATTATATGAACAACATGTTTATAACTTAAATTAAATGTATTTTAAGTACTTATTGATTCTAAAGTCTTCCGTTGCATGATATTTCATTCCTCCACATTAAGATTAAGGGTTCCATTGTATGGTTAATTAATTAGGTAGTCTAACTAATTAATCAAATTATCATTCAAACTAATTAATCCATTCATTTTAGGTTTATGGATAACCTATATTCCTAGCATATATGATTAACCAATGGTACTTTTGTGATTTTAAGCTAGATGAACAATTAAAGAAATTTATAAGAAATAAATCAATTAGCAAATACATTCCTTCATAAAAGAAGAGGATCAAGACTCAAGAAAACATAAAATTAAAATGTTTTGTTCATTCAACAAGAAAATCTCATGAAACTAACATAGGTCTTGCTCCCAAGACAAGAGAAAACTACTTACCTCCACATATCATGAACAAGAAGGAGAGGGGAGCATCCAATCTTTAGTTACAACCCAAAAGAATGTTAAAATCTTACCTAACAATGCTAGAAAAACAGAGGAAGAAGAAGGAGGGGGAGGGGTAGAAATCTTGCATGTATGCGTCTTCTCCGTCAATGTTTGGAGTGTCACAGTGCTCCCACCTTGAGATGCATTTTGTCTTACGTTGTCGAGTATTGTGCCACTATGGTGCTGCAATTTGGTCTATTCACATCCTTTGATGCTCTGGAGGCTCGATATTACTCCCGATAACTCCAAAATAATCCTAAATGAGCTAAAAAGTTGAGGAATGCATGATTTTCTCGAGTTCCTACAAAAATAGATATTTAAACACATTCTACTTAAGAAGTAGGTGAGATTAGAGGTATAAAATTAGCTTTTTTTTAGAGCTAACAAACAAGTCCAACCTAAACTTTTCTTGTCCTCGAGCATGACTAAAAAAATATATATATGAATCATGTGGTGAAGTGACTGACTCTAATCTTAAGGCTAAAGATAATGACAATATTCACAAATATAGAATCATCCAAATGCTTTCAATCAATTAGGAATTTAAAACTAAATCTTTATCCTTTACGTCTTTACTAGTCTGGGAAGGTTTTATTCAACCTAGAGCTTGTATTTTCCCTACTATGGCTCAAGCACCGATTATTAAGCAATCTAAATCAATCAAATTTTGACTAAGGTAGCTAAAAGCATACCTACGAAACTTGCATTCTCTTTTACCAAAGGGTACTAGCTTTCACACATTCACTGTACAGAACCATACCCAATCTTTTCTCACGGGTATTCTAACTGATCATAGTAAAGAAAACTCTTTAACCCCAAAACGCATATACATTACATATTTATATTTTTCATCAACAATTTTTTTTCACTCTTTAGCCTTCTTTGTTATTGAGCTCAAATATTTCATAGCGGCAGATATTTCCTTTCTTTTTCCTAAGTCTCATATTATAAACTATCAAGCAAGATGACTCCCTAACTAGTGGGGTCTTCCGGAGTGACAACAAGCCTATTGACCAAATAACCCAATCATAAGCATTGAAGGACATAAATAAAGTGGCTATGTGCTAAAAAATGCAAGAGAATCAAGAAAAAAAATTTAAAATTGGCCCAAAATCATGCATACATTGTTATGAATCTTAGATAATGTAAATACAAGTTATCTAAAGCTTATCACAAAAAGTCATCATCACATTACATGTTGAACAATCAACATATCAATCTACTCAACCACAAAGTCCAAGCTCAGGTGTTCAAGAACTTGTCAGACATGCAAATCAACCACTCTCAACCTAAAATGATACGTTATCCCCAATGTATCCTAATGAAAGCTTAATAAAAATTAAATTAAAAATAAAGGAATAGAAAACCTCCTCAGTAATCATTTTCGTGCAAGGTCTTTGAGGTGTTGTGATAGGGCTCGCCGCGAAAATTGATATTCTTTTTCTTTTACGATACGTTCCTACAAAAGAAAATAAAAAGCTAAGCAAGAAAGTAGTAAAGAAAGCAGTAAATTTGTCATCTGGGTCCCTCCACAAAGGACAAATTTTTAACTTCAGTTCCTCAATGTTACTCATCCTCCTTTCAATATACGAAGAAATTCTTGTATTTCTTCAGCCCCTTCTTACTTGAGTTGATAACGAACTAAATGTTCATAAAAAAAATCTATCTTCGGAACGATGCCAAAAAAGTTGAAATTGGATTGTTTAATATTTCTGAAAAAGGGAAAAAGAAAGAATAAAAAAAACTCAAACAGCGCAATCAAGTCTAAAGAAATAAAATTTCTGTCTCATTCTCCTTCCTTCTAAAAATTAATTTCTACGACTTTCTTCATCCCAAAGATGCTTTCTCCCAATCACCACCTTCCATATTTCTTCTACCTTTGCAGGTCTAAAAAGAATGAAATGAGCAAAGAAGAGTAAAATAAGGTTTTTGTGCTAAAAACGTTTCTATCAAGGTGTGACATTAATCTTGCTACATGTGTCAACCTCAACTTGTATCACTTGATTGACTTGTTATGTTATACTTAAAATGAAGTATATCAATTATATATGATCTATATTTACTCTGTGTCAAATATATCACTTAACTAATATACCTGATATTGTATATCGTCAATATGCTTAATTGACAAACTTAAAGTATATCAATGGTATAGGATTTTTTGGACTTTTACTTTTTTAAATCTACAAAAGAAGGAAAAAGAAAGTATAGACACACTTGCTCATTCGATATGTTTTCCAGCTACGCATGAAAACTACAATTTGAAACTACTTGAAGATAAGTTACATTCAAGATTTAATTATCTTTTTCTTTCTTTGGGAATTACTTAAAATTAATGTTTTTTACTTATCTTTGATGATTAACAATCATAAATAAACTATTCTAATTTATTATTTTATTGGGAAAATAAAATATATATGAACTATCACACAAGCAATTGTTAATTTTTATCTCCATATAAAAGAATAAATTATTAAAGCTTATTAGAGAATAAAGATATATGATGGTGTCTTGCAATATATAGCAAATTATGCATGTACAGGTTGGAGCTTAACTTTTGTTATAATTAACTTTGAATAGTCATATTCATTAGGTGGGAAATTTGAACCAACACTTTTTCTACCAATCATTTCTTCTCTGACAACCGATATTTGCTCTCTTCCACTATTCCCTTTTACCTATAAATAGTTCTACATGCTATAAATTGAGACCATCACGACTTACATAATCAAGTCAACTCCATTTCACAATCGATAATTTATAATCTTGTACAAATTTATTTTATCTTGTTGATTTTGAATCGAATGGCTATTCATCGATTTTCAACCTCTGCATTTCCTCTAATACTGAGTATTTTTATGTTGACGAGCTTTGATTTTTTTATCATGACAGTGAGCGCAAGATATCTCTCGGAGACACCATTACCTAAGGTAGATGGAGTGCTTTCAAAGCCAGAAATACCCAATTTGCCAAAGTCTGAGCTTCCTTCACTACCGAAGGTTGAGTTACCTTCATTCTCTCGCCTTCTACTGGAAAAGCCTAATATTCCTGAACTCCCAAAGATGTCTGAATTGCCAAAAGTACCTAATCTTGATTTCTCCAAATTTCATAAAGTTCCAGAAATGCCTAAATTTGGTTTTCCCAATCTATCTAAAGTTTCAAATCTCCCAAAAATCGAGCTCCCAAAATTACAACCGAAAGTGATTAAACCTAAGGTTCCTAAATTACCCGAACTACCAAATATGTCTAAACTAGAACTTCCTAAGTTTCCTAAATTGAAATCCAATATCCAAAAACCAATTCTGCCTTAAAGGAATTAGTCTTTCTTTTCCTTTATCCCACCCCACATAACCACAAAGAGCATATTTGATATCTAACGTCTTTTATTTTCAATTTTAATAATTATAATTTCTAGTAAGTGTATGAGATATTGATATATGTTGTTTCTATTCTTGTCTTTGTGTTTTTATGGTTATAGGATGTCCTTTAGACATAAAACATTATATTATGAATGAATATTTATTTTATCATTTATGTTCACACTGCTAAATCTAACCAAAATAGATTAACTTCTTTATCACTATGTCTGATAAATTCAGCTAAAAGATCAAACTCAAGCCATATAAAAGGATATATGTAATCGATTAGTTATCATAATATATATGTCGGACTCTTACTATAATTATTTTATTCTTTAATTATCTTTGGGAAGAAATTGTTTCCTCTATTCAAGGATTAATGATATTTTTAAATATGATTTTAAACAAGGATTAAAATATTGATATCACTTGGTCATATTGTCATACTAGTCAAAATAAAACTAAGTTTACTTTTCTAGCATGTGGAATAAGTGATACTATGTCGAATTTCAAGAGAATCAATGTAATAAAATAGGGAGTGTTTTGAGTGTGAGAATAATTCAAAAAAATAAATTAAAGAAAAATATAGAAAAAGAATCAAATTTTACTAAGGGACTCCTAATTTAAGGTGGTCTCGTTGAATTACAATTCTGATATTGAGCTTACCAAATAAAATAAATTATTATTACCAAATACTTAGTCTACTAATTCAGAAAACCATGAATAAGTTTAACACCCTTATGTCAATTTATAATAACAAAGCTAGCATTACAACTAATTATTGTACAGGATAATGTTCCATATTAAATTTGTAAGTAATTAGAAGAACGATGGATACAATACTAATGTTCCATATTAACTTTGTAACAAATTAGAAGAACGACAATACTAATTATGAGAGATAGATACAACTAATCAAGTTTTTTTCTTTTATCCTAAGTTCTATCGTACAAGCTATGTAGACATGAAGCCATAAAAATATACATACAAGCTAATTGATCTCTTTCCACTATAGACGATATATCTCAAAATTTGTATATATATAAACAATCAATTCAACTGAGATGTCAATTTAATGATCAATGAAAGTTTATATAGAATGAAAAAAAGAATGCTGGGATAGACAACTGAAACTTATATGTTCACCACCTTATAATTAGATTGATCAATACTAGAATAAAAAAACATGAAATCTAACTAGACACGTATGGTGAAATTCTATACAATATGAAATATGAAAAGAGATGGTAAAAAAAATCATAAAGTTCTCAAGGAATCATACTAAAGATTTCCTAATCCATGTCATAAATTTGGAGATAAAAGAAGATGCTAGTGACAACATCTCAATGCTACCCTAATTTCATAAAATATTAAAACAATTCAAGTATGCGTCTAAATATGTCAAACACAAGACCGTCGAGAGATGCTATAAATAATATCTCGACGCAGACACCTTGAGTTTCTTGGCTCTTTAACTCCTACAACAATTTCTTAAAGTCATTTTTGTGGTTGAGACACTTCCTCCTCATATAAATTGGGATAGACTCCTTGTTTCGTGACTTTGTTGCTCAATTTATGTCTAATTAGCTCAAATTTAAACTTGAGACTTCTAAAACACTCTTGATGCATCTAGATTTCTCAATCTCTAGTTTAGTTTCTTCTTTGTCCCTTCTAGCTTAGTTTTATGTATGCTAAGAATAATATTCGATTTAAATTTGGGATGAACGGTACTTTTTCAAGTCCTAATTTTTTAACATACTTTTTGTGAGGACCCAAATTTTTTAACGACCCATGACCGTTACTATGAATTTAAGGTTTAGAAAAGCATACAATTTTAACTAAATTTGAAGTTAAAAACAAGAAGAAAAATAAGCTCTATATTAAAATATAACATTTTATTTCACTCGGATCCCTTAAACATTAGATTTAAAACAAAATAGAAATTTCAAAACTAAATCTATGACAAGACAAAAATCACAAAGCAAAATCTTGTCTTAATCAATTCCCAACTCATAAAGAAGCATCGTGTCTCAATCTTGTCTCCACCATATATAACCGCGTCACATAGCCAAACACATGTATATTGTGCTCACACAATAAAATAAAGCATAAACTTAAGTCTTGAGACAATCATGTCACACAGACCATCAGTACACAACACTTAAATAGCAAAATAGCCCATGAGTTATGGCATGAGTTCACGTAGAAGTATTATCACACAGATTGGTTCACATATATCACTACAACTCGATGATATGATACAAAGTCACATAGATTTATCACACATATTGGGGGTACATATCCCATAGCCCAGGACTTGTATCATGCACATTTGCATTACACAGACTTGTCACATAGACCATCAATGTGCACTACATTTTTCGAAACATATATATACATACATATAAGTATTGTAATAATTCAATCTATTGACATTAAGTCGAAAATCAATTATGCAACAAGCATAACACATAGAGCTAAATCCGTTGTCAAGAAACCCCTTCCACCAATTTTGAACCAATAACTAGCAAGCTAATCTTCATGCTTGCTTGCGTAAATCACGCTTCAAACCTTAAACTCAATGTTCAAAATTTGTGCAACCATTGATTAAGACTCAAATCGAACAAACTTTAAAACATTTACCCAAAAGTCCTTTGATCCAAAGCTTCAAAGCTCCAATGGTTATAGCTTCAATCAAAACATCATCCGTTCATGTCTCTGACTTATAAAATATCAAGATTAACTTTAACTTCTAATATTAACATTTACCTAACTGATGTACAAGTATCCATTGACGTCTTTGACTTACAAAAGGAAAAAACTCACCTTTCAGTGTTTTATGCCGCATAAATCTTATCTCTATGATGCACGTTTAAGTCATATTGGACAAGAAGTTAACTTTATCTTTGAGACTACTTCTTTCCTTGTTTATAAATTCCACAACCACTTGCTCACTCAAATAGTTAGGTATTTTTACTTAAGACAATTGATCAGATGGATATAAACAATAGATTAGGCATGCATTAAATAAGATGAACTTCAACTTATTCAAAATTTGTGAGACTTTTAGTTTATTCTTCCTAAGTCATTAAGAAATTAGTTGCTCATCATGGAGAGAAGAGAACACATGGATAGAATAGAGATGATGGAGATTAAAGTTTATATTAAGAATGAATATGCCGTCAATATGTTAATACAAATTTAATGAAAAACAAAGGAATGAAAGTTCAAGAAATGGAAGTGCTTAGTCGATGGCCACAATCTCTTGCTTCGTTTGGCTTCAATTATTGACAATTTTGCAATGTAGAATGATGGATTTCTGCCTCTAATAAGAGAAGAAGACCGAGATTTCACTTAGAACTCCTTAAAGAGAAGAACGAGAGGTTAAAGATTATGGAGAATCAAGCAGAGAGTTCGGCAGAGCTTCGACCAATCTCTTGGTCTAACATTTTTAACGTGTGAAATTTGGCCTATCTGTAGGCGTCAAAAGGAAGTTCCTCAGCTTCTTTCCAATGATTTTATTACGTCTTTGCATTTAATTCCATACCTTGCTACGTTCTTCATAGATTCATTGGTGCTACCGCGTCTGTCTCAAATCAATTCCCAATTTGCACCTTAATTGGACAGGCTACCCCCAATGCGTCTGTCGTTTTCCTTTCTTCATGATTCTTTTCAACGCGTGATTCTTCTTAGCGTGCAAGATTAGGTTGGCTGATCTTGTTATGCGTCCAACGACTGTAGCACCATATTTCTTTCTCATTTTTTTTTTTTTTTGCATTAAATCCTACGTTTAAAGATGTTAGAGTTATAATATTTCAGGATTAACAAGTTTTGTAAGTGTTGAATACAAAATTCATCTTTTTACATGATTTTCTTCTCAAGATAATACATTTTCTACTAAATTTCCTTGATTATTCTTTATTATTGTCAGCGTGTTTCTATGATCATTGGATGTCAATAAATCTTAACTTCTAGACTTATAAAACATTATTTTATGAAAGAATATTTCTTCTACCCTAATGTTCAGACTGCTAAATCATTTATCCAAAATAGATTGACTTTCTTAATTAGTATGTCTGATAAATTTAACTTAATGATCAAACTCGAGCCATTTAAAGGCATATATATGATAGACTAGTTATCACAAAGTATCTGCACTTGCACTTAGCACAATTATTTATTCATTAATTTTTTTGTGAAGAAATTATTTCCTTTATGCAAGGATTAATAATATTTTAAAATATGATTTTAAACGAGATAAAAATATCTATATCACTTGGTTATGTTGTTATACTAGCCCAAATAAAACTAGGTTGATTATTCTAGCTCGTGGAACAAGTGATACTATGTCAAATTGCAAGGGAACCAATGTGATAAAATAGAAAGGATTTTGATTGTACGAATAATTTAGAAAAGTAAATGAAAAAAAAATACGGAAAAAAAAAGAAATTTTACTAAGAGGTTCCCGATTTAAGGTGATCTCATCGAATTACAATTCTAATATCGAGCTTATCTAATTAAAATCAATTATTACTAAGCACTTAGTCTACTACTTCAAAAAACCATGAATATGTTTTAACTCACTTAGTCTACTACTTCAAAAAACCATGAATATGTTTTAACTCCCCTAAGTCTTTTGATTATAACAACGCTAATTAAAATCAACTAATTTTTGTGCTTGTTAATGCTCCATATTAACTCTATAACAAGTCAGAAGAATAATAGAAATGTCACGACAATATTAATTATGAGAGATATCTACAACGGATCATTTTGTTCTTTTATCCTAAATTCTATCATTCAAGCTATGTAGTCATGAATCCATAAAAGCACACACATGAGCCAATTGCTCTTTGGCCACCAACGATAATTATATCTCAAATTTTGTATATATACAAACAATCAATTCAACTGAGATATCAATTCAATGATCAATGAAAGCTTATATAGAATGATAGCAAGAATGAAAGAATATAAAATTGTTCTCGTACTCGGTCTTTGAGGTGTGGTGATCAAACTCACTACAAAAATTGATACTCTTCTTCTTTAGGGTTGGTTCCTACAAAAAAACAAAAAAAACATGTAATGCACGATCAGGCTATCCATTTATGTCCAATAAATCCAAACATGTAGGTGGGACACACACAAAATTTTTTAATCACACTTAGATGGTCCTCTAGTGAACAGTTTAACTCGTCCTAACACAAAGTTGTAACATGGTTGTGAACCTGTAGGTCCACTGAGCTGTATGATAATGGTGAACTCGTTGATCCACCGAACTATAATATGGTTGTGCATCCATCGATCCACGGAGCTGTAATATAATTATGAATTCGTTGGTCCCCGAAACTGTAATGTAATGGTGAACCCGTCAGCCTGCAGAGCTATAATAAAATGGTGAACTAGTGGCTTACAAAGCTATAATATAGTTGTGAACCCGTTGGTACATGGAGCTGTAAATAATGGTGTTAGGAGGGCAAATGAACACTTTCGACATTTATCATAGCATCAATTATATTCTCAACATACATTATTGTACATGTCTCAGGGTCTCACACATAAACATATCAGTCATCAAGTCATGAAATTTCTTTATTCATATAACAATCATGCTTATCAATGTTACACAAACAAAATCAGATACTCTCATCTTGTCTATATCGTCTAGCTCAATGGCGAGTTCAGAAGTAAGATTACATACCTTGAATAAATTCAAACGTTTTTGTCTCCTTAAATAAATTAAAATGTTTCTATCTCTTTGCTTATGAATTTTCTGATCCAAAACCTAAAACATGACCTATAATTAGTTTTTTACCTAGAAAGCATAATAGTCACAACACACTTCACCTCAATAGACCTTAAATCACTTACCCTAAACAGAGGTCAAACCAAGAATTAATCCAAGGTTTCACTCAAAAACATCCACCTAACCATCAATCAACAATAGAGAATTAACCCGAATTTTCGGTATCACATTCAAAAAAAACCCAAAGGAGACCAAGCCTCATAAATTACCAAAATGAATATTCACTGACAATGGATTGCAACACCGCCAGACAATGCCTTAGAACACCTCGAATCTTCAACCCAACTCAAACGAAACAAGCCGCAGACTCCAGCGACTGAAGCAACGATACGTGACGGACTTCGACAACTAGGTAATGGCGGTAGAGCTGAGCGGTACAACAGTTAGATATGGCTATGGCTATGGCTTGACTCACGCTGCAGACGATAGCACTTAGACAAGGTAAATGATAGCTCAATCAAGTAGACGATAGGTAGCAAACGACAGTGGCAAGCCAAGTTTTCCTTTATGATTTCTTATATTTGAAATGTACATAGGTGAGGTATTTATACAATATGGAATCCTAATTTGGGAATGCAAAAATAACTCAACAAATATAAATGGTTAGAGATTTGGTTGTGACCAATCTATTCCATTGGTAAGTCTTATTCTTTTGGTAGATAGGTAGGACTTTATGTGTTGGCATCCTTAATATCCTTAACATCCCCCCTCAAACGAGAGGGTAATTCTACTACACCAAGTTTGGATCGAAGGTGGAAGAACTGTGAGTGTGTTAAGGGCTTGGTGAGACAGTCAGCAATTTGTTCGGAGGATGGGACATAACGAACATCAAGCTGACCATAGAGGACTTGACCACAAAGAAAGTGAATGTCGATCTCAATGTGCTTGGTCGGCGCATGAAACACCGGATTGATGGCTAGAGCACCGACACTGAGGTTGTCACACCACAAAACTGGAGCCGACTTATGTTTGACACCAATCTCAGACAGTAGTTGTTGCACCCATATGATTTTTGCAGAGGCATGAGCGAACGCTCTATATTCAGACTCTGTGCTGGATCGAGTGACAACAGATTGTTTCTTGGAGAACCAGGAGACAAGATTAGCTCTAAGAAAAATGTAATAAGCAGCAATTGATTTTCGATTATCTATGTTGGCTGCCCAATCGGCATCAGAGAAAGCCGAAACAGAGAGGTCGGACCTATGTTGAATATAGAGGCCAAAGTGTCGAGTGCTATGGACATATCTTAAAACTCTCTTCACCACTTGTCAATGAACGTCCGCAGGTTGCTTTAAGTATTGGCTTAGATGATTAACCTCATATATAATGTAAGGTCTTGTGGTGGTTAAGTACTGTAGGGCGTCAATCATGCTCCGATAGATATAGGGATTGTCAAGAGGAGTGCCATCGAAGATAGAGAATTTCTTGTTTAGAACACATGGAGAGGTGCCGGTTTTAGATGTTTAAGGTCAAGGCGGTGAAGTAGGTCCTTGACATACTTTTCCTGATTCAATAGAAATCCATTGGGGACATTGTGCAGTTGCACTCCAAGGAAGTAATGAAGTTGGCCAAGATCTTTTAGAGCAAACTTGGAGTCCAAGGCTATTATAAGTTTGTTGATTGCCTGCTGATCAGTGCCGGTGATAATTACATCATCAACATATACTAGTAAGAGTATCAAGGCAAAAGTGCTCCGATATAGGAAGAGAGATGTATCAAACATAGCATTCTAAAAGCCCTGGCTACATAGTGTTATTTTCAGTGTGTTGTTTAAGGCCCTTGGTGCTTGTTTGAGGCCATCTATGGCCTTGTGTAAGCAACATACATGATTTAGTAGTTGAGGATCAACAAATCCCTGTGGTTGGCGCATGTAAACTTCTTCATCGAGGACTCCATTAAGGAAGGCGTTATTGAAATCTAACTGTCTCAGCTGCCACCCTTTGGATACCTCAAGGCTAATGACGATCCGGATGGTAGATGCCTTGACCACTGGACTAAACGTCTCAAAGAAATCAATGTCCGGGTTTTGATGGAAGCCTTTTGTTATGAGGCGTGCCTTGGAGCATAGAATGGAGCCATTAGAACACCGTTTGATTCTGAATACCCATTTATTGCCAACAATGTTCATTAACGGTGACAGAGGAACAAAAGTCCAGGTCTGATTGTTCACTAATGCTTGAAATTGACCACTCATTGCTTTGTTCCACTGCGTGGTTTTGAGCGCATCACTGACTCGAGTAGGTTCGATTAGGGACCAGTCTTTTTGGGTTTCGGAGGACAGTATTTTAGGTTTGAAGATGTCTACCTTTCTTCGAGTAATCATAGGATGAGTAAACACGGGCATAGAGTGTGGGACAGTATCGGGTGAAGACTGGGCATGGGACGATGAAGGTGAACTATCGGTGGGATGGGGGATAGGCGATGGTGAGTCAGGTGGAAACAATCGGAGGGTACATGATCAATGGGTAAGTGGGTGGTAGGTAAATGATCACTGGGTAAATTATCGGTAGGTGAAAGATCGTTGGGTGAGCGATCGCCGGGTATGCAACTGGTAGGTAGAAGATCAAAGGAAGGATGTGGGAAGGCTGGGCTGTCTATAGAGGTATTAGCTAGTGATTGGGTGTGGGTAGTTCTGACAGTTGGTGAGAGTGAGGTTGTAGACGTAGTGGGCACGGAGTCACTGTGCAGTGTGACCTGACTGAGGGGCAACCAGGAAATCGGGTGGATGGCAACTGATTAGTTGGTTGGTCTGCAAGCTGAAGAAGACACCTGACAAGGAAAGTCCGTTTCATCAAAAGCAACATGCTGAGAGATGAATAGTCTGCCACTGGGGTTGAGGCATTTGTAGCCTTTGTGATTCACAGCCGAACCGAGATAGATGCACTTCTCTATGCGATAGCTCAACTTATGTGAATTGTACGGTCTCAAGCCGGGGAAACATGCACACCCAAATATTCGAAGCTCCTCGAACCTAAGCTTCTTTTTTAACATCACTTCCATTGGAGACTGTCCATTTGGGATAGGGACAGGAAGGGCATTAATCAGCATAGTTTAGTATAAGAATGCATCCCACCAATGATGTAAGAGAAGATGTGCTTGTACTAGTAGGGTTAGCCCTGTCTCAACTATGTGTCTGTACTTCCTCTCAGCCCTTCCATTTTGTGCTGATGTATATAGACAGGTGTATCTAGAAGCAATGCCAAGCTGATGACAGGCTTTGTGTATCTTCACAAATTCTCCTCCATTAACCGACTACATGAACTTGATCAGTATATTGAACTGAGTTTGTACCATGGTGAGAAAGTGTTGAAAAGTTGCCAGTGTGTCACTTTTTAACCTAAGAGGATAGATCGATGTGTACCTGCTGTGATCATCAACAAAGATAGCATAATATTTGTACCCATATGTTGACAAGAGAGGAGCTGATCACACAAATCAGTGTGTATAAGTTCAATGGTTACGGATGCTCTTTAGTTAGAGTTAGGGAAGGCTAAGAATGCGATTTTCCATAGTTACAAGAATCACAAAAGTTAAGCTTTTCATTAGATAACATAGGGAGATTACAACTTTTGATAATAAACTCTAGTGTTTTTTACGAAGGATGTCCAAGCCTTCTATGCCATGTAATCTTAGATACCCTATGCTTCGAAGATATGCTAAGAGCAGACAAATCTTTATTCTTGTGCACTGGTTGCGATGGTACTCCATTTCCTACTGACATCAAGTTGATTTCTGCACCCTCTAACTGATACAGTCCATCTTTAAGAATTCCCTTCATTATCGTTTGTCTCATACCCTTGTCCTTACCAAGACAGTAATCCGTGTGAAATTCAATAAACACGTTATTGTCTTTGGTTAGCTTAGATATACTGACCAAATTTTTTGCTATGGAAGGCACACATGACATATCATTCAGTTTCAAATTACAGGCATCACTAGACAAACATGCAGTTCCAACATGTGAAATTTCTAGAGTATTACCATTAGCTACAGTGACTGCTTTAGTACTTGAGTATTTAGTCGAATTACTAAGATTCTTGAAGTCTGAGGTAACATGATTGGGGGCACCACTGTCAGCATACCAATTTGCATCAGTCATATTTTCTTGTCTTGTCAAAAAGGGGTTACTCCCATAAGCAGTGGCTAGGCCTGTTGGGTGAAGTTGTGTGTTTTTGGTCTGATTGTTGGGAAAAGGTTGTCCCTTGTTTTGAGAATAATTGGGAACAAAATCTCTATTATACCTGTTGAAGTAGTAGAACGCTATATGTCCCACCTTCCCACAGACTTGATGTAACATCCCGCGCCTTTTTATTTAATAATAATGTAATTTTTCCCTTTCCAGTAATTATCCTTAGTGGAAGGGCATGTTTGAAATTTTTTAATTTAAAGTATAAGTACGAGGATTTAGGTGTTGGCGTGGAAATTATTCAAATTCTTTTCAATTGTCAAGCTCAATTTGGAAATTTATGGCAAGAATTTATTTTTCTTGGAAAAGGAAAGAAATTTAAATGGTATAAGGTGGAATAAGGAAAGGATTTAATTGTAATTGTACTATTTTCCTTTTTATTATTATTATTATTATTTTAAAAATAAAAAGAATAACCCTCTCCCGCATGCCTCACTCTCATGCGAAACCCCCCTTCGTTTTTCTGCCGCCTTCAGCCATTGTCGCCCAGATCGGATGCTGAACATCCGCTGCCAGCCACGAATCCCAGCCGCTCGCCGATCACCTCCACCGCTCGCATCTCTCTCTCTCAGCAACCTTTGCCTAACGGTGCCGTCCGCGAGCATCGACATCCCAAATCGCGTGATCTCTCCCTTTTCAATCGCGTGTCCATGCCTCTCCTCGCCGTCGACTCTTCGCACTGGGGTTTCGCATGCCTCTACTCACGCCGTGTCGGTCGTCGTCAACTCTCAGCCGTCCACGGGTGTCAGATCTAAGATCGTGGGTTCGACATCGTTGCTGATCTGTCTTGTCGTCTAGAGCCATTTCTTCGTCCGGCATCGCTTCTTCATCCGACGCCGCCCAGCTCCTACCGTCGTCGTGGTTGTTGTCACATCTCTTTGGGGTAAGATTCTTAGTTTTAGGTGTTTTTCTGGAAGTTTTGGTGTGGTTTTTTTTGGAATAATTTTGGTTAAAATCCGTTAAGTTTGGACTTTCAGAAGCGATATTCAGAGGATTTTGAGGACGTTGCTCATCGAGAAGGAGACTGATTTTTCGTCAGGAATTGTTAATTTTGGATGAGTAGTTGGGCTGTTTGTCTTTTGGGTTAAGGGTACCTATAAGAAAATTAAGTTACTAATTTGGGACTAAAATCATGTTCAGATTGGCGTTTTAGTATGAGTTCTAAAATCTTCTAAGAGGAAATTTTGGAGTCGAAATCTTACGAGTTTCGTTTGGATAAGTTTTAGTGATCGTCTGATTAAATTTTTATGTTGGGTCTTGATTCCAAAGACTGAAATTTAGTATTATGTCTATATTAGGGGACTTAATTCAAGGTTTATTTTGTTGAAGAGCATTAGTTTGGATTAATATCTAAACTTGACTTTGAGGTAAGTAATCTTACCACTGGAACTGCCCACGGGCCAGGCTTTAGTTGAGCATGATAAGTGTATGTTATGGTAAATGTTAGCATGTTGATTGACAGTATGACCTAAATCAAAGTATGTTCTGGCACGAATTCTGATTTGTTTACATACACACCTAAGTACTTAGAATGTGATAGTATGTGTTTTCATATGTCGATGTCTGATCTGCTGGTGTTGAGGCATACTTGCATGTTGTGGATTTATGATGTAAGTTATACATGGATGATGTATAATATATTATTAAGAATTATGTGTATGTGATGAAGCCATAGTATCAAGGATTTTTATGTATGTTTTAGAAATGTACAATGTTGAATCTTAGCACGTTAAGACTATGTGAATATCATCATTGAATAGTTAGATGCTCACTAGTTTGTATTTCATTCGGGATTCACCAGTTTGTGTTTCCTTCGGGATTCACCAGTTTGCATTTCCTTCGGGATTCACCAATTTGCGTTTCTTTCGGGATTCACCAGTTTTTGTTTCCTTCAGGATTCACAAGTTTGTGGTTCCTTCGGGATTCACCAGTTTTGTGTTTCCTTCGGGATTCACCAGTTTTATGGGTATACTTAACTACAATAGGATAGGACTCAAGTCTCTTGTCTGTTACATGTATTTATGTGCCATATGCGGGTATCTAGAGGACATAGATGCCTAGCCTGACCCCAGTGGTGGGGTTACTTACTGAGTATTTCATACTCATTCTTTCTTATGTTGATGTTTTAGGTAAGAATAGAGATGCACCGGCAATGGGACTAGTTTTTACGTCTCCGCATCATGAAATTTAGAATCCTTATTTTACCCCCGATTTCTAGTTTTACTATTTGAAACTTATTATGAAGGATTGTTACTTATATATTTTAATAGTCGTTACGAATTATGGGTACCCTATTATTGTTTTAAAAATTGCATTTAATAAATTTCTTTTGAACATCTCTTGTCTATTTAGCATCTATTTCAACATTACTGAGCGTCGTTTCAAATCCTATGCACGTATTTATTTTAGTAAAGGCCTAACCTAAGTTCTAGGGGGTCGGGTCGTTACAGATGGTATCAGAGCCCATGTTTTGGGTTCTGTAGACTGACTTACTATGTAAGTCTAGATTGTCCCTGTGGCCCATGAACGGATTCCTCGTCATTGCCAGGTACGTCTTATCAATTACAAGTTTTATTATAGTTGTGCATTAAAATATATGTTTAGCTTAAATGCACCAGTTATGTTCTAATGCTAGGTCAGTGACTCGTTAGAAGTTATTATAAGAGGATTATCAGGTACGACACTACAAAAAGAGAAAAATAAAATAGAGTAAATTATGAGGTCACTTGGTACTAGTTAATCTCATGGAAATTATGTTAGGAACGAACAAACATATACCTTAGTTCAGAGATCTTAAAGTTTGATGAAACTATGTAGATTTATGACAATTTAGGAATGAAGGTATTTAAATGTTTAAGCCAATGAACAAAATTGTCGACACATGAATTGATCAAGAACTAATGTTATGTTTTTGTGTTGGATAGTGCAATCGATGGTAGCATAAATCCACAGGCCAGTACTCAAGTATAAGGTTTAAAGTTGTTTTATGAATAAGGAGGAAAAGAAAATGAGTCTATAAATTTATTGAAGGTTTTGGGGTATTAAGAACCCAACACTTCGAGAAGAATTTTAGAAAAGATTCATAAGTCATAATCATTTGGGTAATACTACAATTTGATGGAGTAGGCAAAGTATATGTGATGATATGAAGAATTCTTTTGGAATATCTAGCTAAGTTGATATCATTAAAGAAAATCAAAATAGTTAGGCATGAGTTTGGACTTAAAGGGGGATAAAAGCAAGGTGTTATTTGTTTGGGTTGAAGGATTATTTTAGACTACCTAGATTAAATTCATAGTGTTATTGTGATGAGATCCAAGTTGGGCAATTTTGTCCAAACAAAAGTCTTTCGGAGTCTAAAAGCATGAAAATTGGCAAAGGAGAATTCTACAAGATGGAAATTCTTGGTGAGAGATATAAGATTTATGGAGGAGTTAAGTAAAATATAATTTAGTAAAGAGATTATGTTCCAATTGGACAGTGGAAAAAAAAAGTGTCTTGAATTTAGTGGTTTTATCAAAGATAAGTGTAAAGAAGAGAGAAGTATCAAAGGAAGTTTACTTTTTGGAAAGAGAAAGGAATTTAATGTGTTCGAAACTCCTAGTTAAGTATGGTTTGAAGGCTTGATAAGAGGGGTTACGAGGTATTTGTTTTGGCGTAAAAGAATAATACCTCATTGTCATGTACAACTTTAGGACAATATGTGTTAGATGGAAAGATAGCTTAGGTAGGTGATTGGTATGGAATTTTATTTTAACACAAGAATCTGTTACTGAAATAGAAGGTTGAGAAGGGATAAGTTAAAATGGAGTTACTAGTAGCAGTAGATGTTCGAGAACTATTGATATGGTATGTTAAGGCTTAATTAGTTAAGACGTAAAACATTGAGGGCATTAGTAAGATTTAAGGGATTTTGACTTTGTGTGCAAGTGTTGGAAACAAAACTAGCAAGACCATCAATTTGATTGAGAAAAGAAAATAATCCAACTCAAAGTAGACAATAATAGTATGTGCACAAAAGTATGTAAGTTGGATCTTCCAATATAACCATTGGTGTAAGGGATAGACTTGGCAAAAAAAAAGTTGAGTTGATAGTAAGAAGTTACTAAAAGTGGGTTTGGAGTATTACAAGATAGTATGTATTCTCTTGCATGGGCAATGAGTTAACTAGCTTTAGGAAGTACGAGTAATCCAAGCTAGAACTTATGAATCAAGAAGGTTTTATCGTTTTAAAAAAATGACTTCAAGGATCAAATACGGTTATTACGAGGTTATGAAAATGTATTATCAATTGACTTATGCTTTAGCATCCAGGGACTTCAAAACCCCATTTTTTTCGGGGGAAATTCCGGACTCGTTCACTGCTGGGTCTAAATAATGATATGTGTTTGTTTTAAAGCTAAAGAATAATATGAGGATTGGCCCAAGCCAGTTTTATAGCCCACGATAGTATAGAGCCTTATTTAGACAGAGTTATTTTTAGATATGTAGACCCTAAGAAAGACATCACAATTGGCGCTTCTAGAGTAGAAGCAGTTTTTAGTTGACTAGATTTGTACTGGTACACATCTTCAGATGACGCATTATATAGCATGACCAGTTTCTTCACTGCTCGTATGAAGTTTTCTCTGTGACATGGTAGGCTCAGATATATGTTTTTAGTATATAAGACTTTCTTAACTTCATGACCGTTTTCATAGTTCTCAGCTTGGACGTGTAGAAGTGTTGCTGATTTTCAACATCTTAAGTTTCATAGTTATTTATGGAAGGGGTTGTTACACCACTTTTGGTACTAGTTTTAGCTATGTCAAACGATGTCCCTCGTTTTACATCTAGTTTTTTTTTTATGAATCTCCATTTAGCATTGGGTACTCGATTAGATTTTGGTACAATTTTCATCCATAGACTGATGGTCAAATAGAATGTCTGAACCAGATATTGGGAGATATGTTGTGCGCTTAGGCACTAGTGTTTTCAGGGAGTTGAGACTCTCATTTACATTTAATGGAATTCGCATATTATAACAGCTATCAGATGGCACTTTGCCATTAAGGCCCTATATGGAAGTGCAGGTCTTTAGTATGCTGGTACGAGGCTTGCGAGAGGAAATTGCTATGACATGAGCTAGTACAAACCACGAAGAGGGCAATATAGAAGATCAAGGCTCGTATGTAAACAACTCAGAGCAGACAAGAAAATGTTATGCCAATATGAGACGTAAGGACCTAGAATTTTAAATTAGTCATAAGGTGTTTTTGAAAGTAGCACCTATGAAAGGTATTATGAGGTCTGGTAGGAAAGGGAAGCGGAGTTCGAAGTTCATTGGGCCTTTCGAGGCTTAGAGTGAGTTAGCCCTGTAGCTTACCGATTGGCATTGCCTCTAGCACTATCTTTATTCATAATGTCTTCCATATTTTGATTTTGAGGAAGTATGTGACAGATCCGTTCCACGTAGTCGACTACGAGCCCTTGGGATTGAATGATAGCTTGAGCTACGAGGAGAAGCCCATAGAGATCTTTGCCAGAGAAGTAGAGACATTGCGCCGACGAGAAATTGCTTTTGTGAAAGTCTTGTGGCAGAATCACCAGTTCAAGGAGGCCACCTAGGAGTGAGAGGATGAGATGAAAGCCCAGTACCCAGAGCTTTTTCAAGAATGAACTTTCGAGGGCGAAAGTTCCTTGAGGAGGGAAGAATGTAACACCTAGAGTGTTTTAACTTTCGAGGACGAAATTTCTTTGAGGAAGGAAGAATGTAACATCTCGTGCCTTTTTATTTAATAATAATGTAATTTTTTCCTTTTCAGTAATTATCCTTGTGGAAGGGCATGTTTGGAATTTTTGAATTTAAAGTATAAGTACGAGGATTTAAGTGTTGGCGTGGAAATTATTCAAATTCTATTCAATTGTCAAACTCAATTTGGAAATTTATGGCAAGAATTTATTTTTCATGGAAAAGGAAAGAAATTTAAATGGGGTAAGGTAGAATAAGGAAAGGATTTAATTATAATTGTACTATTTTCCTTTTATTATTATTATTATTATTATTATTTTAAAAATAAAAAGAATAACCCTCTCCCTCACGCCTCACTCCCATGCGAAACCCCCCTCGTTTTTCTTCCTCCTTCAGCCGCCGCCGCTCAGATCGGCCGTCGATCATTCGCCGCCAGCCACGAATCCCAGTTGCTCGTTGATCATCTCCACTGCTCGCATCTCTCTCTCTCTTGGCAACCCTTGCCTAACGGTGCCATCCGCGAGCATCGGCGACCCAAAGCGCATGATCTCTTCTTTCTCAGTCGCGTGTCCGTGCCTCTCCTTGCTGCCGACTCATCGCACTGGGGTTTCACATGCCTCTGCTCAAGCTGCGTCAGTCGTCGTCGAATCTCAGCCATCTACGGGTGCCAGATCTAAGATCGTGGGTACGACGTCATTGCTGATCTGTCTTGTCATCCAGAGCCACTTCTTCGTCTGTCGTCGTTTCTTCATCCGACGCCGCCCAACTCCTACCATCGTTGCGGTTGTTGTCACATCTCTTTTGGGTAAGATTCTTAGTTTTAGGTGTTTTCCTGGAAGTTTGGGTGTGGTTAGTTTTGGAATAATTTTGGTTAAAATCCGTTAAGTTTAGACTTTCTGAAGCGATATTTAGAGGATTTTGAGGACGTTACATTGAGAAGGAGACTGATGTTTCGTCAGGAATTGTTAAGTTTGGGTGAGTAGTTGGGTTGTTTGTCTTTTGGGTTAAGAGTACCTATAAGAAAATTAAGTTACTAATTTGGGACTAAAATCATGTTCAGATTGGCGTTTTGGTATGAGTTCTAAAATCTGCTAAGAGGAAATTTTGGAGTCGAAATCTTGCGAGTTTCGTTTGGGTAAGTTTTGGTGACCGTCTGATTAAATTTTTATGTTGGGTCCTGATTCTAAAGACTGAAATTTTGTATTATGTCTGTATTAGGGGACTTAATTCAAAGTTTATTTTGTTGAAGAGCATTAGCTTGGATTAATATCTATACTTGACTTCGAGGTAAGTAATCTTACCACTGGAATTGCCCACGGGCCAGGCTTTTGTTGTATGCTAGCATGATAAGTGTATATTATGGTAGATGTTAGCATGTTGATTGACAGTATGACCTGAATCAAAGTATGTTCTGACACGAATTCTGATTTGTTTACATACACACCTAAGTACTTAGTATGTGATAGTATGTGTTTTCATATGTCGATGTCTGATCTGCTGGTGTTGAGGCATACTTGCATGTTGTGGATTTATGATGTAAGTTATACATGGATGATGTATAATATGTTATTAAGAATTATGTGTATGTGATGAAGCCATGGTATCAAGGATTTTTATGTATGTTTTAGAACTATACAATGTTGAATCTTAGCACGTTAAGATTGTGTGAATATCCTCATTGATTAGTTAAATGCTCACCAGTTTGTGTTTCCTTGGAGATTCACTAGTTTGTGTTTCCTTGGAGATTCACCAGTTTGTGTTTCCTTCGGGATTCACCAGTTTTGTGTTTCCTTCGGGATTCATCAGTTTGTGTTTCCTTCGGTATCCACCAGTTTGTGTTCCTTCGAGATTCATCAGTTTTGTGTTTCCTTCGGGATTCCCCAGTTTGTGTTTTATTCGGGATTCATCAGTTTTGTGGTTCCTTCGGGATTCACCAGTTTTGTGTTTCCTTTCAGATTCATCAGTTTTGTGTTTCCTTCGGGATTCACCAGTTTTATGGGCATGCTTAACTTCAATAGGATTGGACTCAGTCTCTTGTCTGTTACATGTATTTATGTGCCATATGCAGGTATCTAGAGAACATAGATGCCTAGCCTAACCCCACTGGTGGGGCTACTTACTGAGTATTTCATACTCATTCTTTCTTATGTTGATGTTTCAGGTAAGGATAGAGATGCACCGGCAATGGCACAGCGGAATTCATGATCAAGCCACTGGGACTAGTTTTTACGCTTCCGCTTCATGAAATTTAGATTCCTTATTTTACCCTCAATTTCTAGTTTTACTGTTTGAAACTTATTATGAAGGATTGTTACTTTTATATTTTATTAGTCTTTACGAATTATGGGTACCCTATTATTGTTTTAAAAATTGCATTTAATAAATTTCTTTTGAACTTATCTTGTCTATTTAGCATTTATTTCAAAATTACTGAGCATAGTTTCAAATCCTATGCATGTATTTATTTTAGTAACGGCCTAACCTAAGTCCTAGGGGGTCGGGTCGTTACATTTGACACACAGGTTTGTTGTTGTTTCTTCCCCTACCTCGACCTCTGCCTAACCTAAGTCCTGATTGCTGCTTTTAGACATGTTGTTTTGGTTGACATGTCTAGTGTTTGTCATATTCACTGATGCATTACTGACTTGGTTGAAGCCTATTGTCGTCTTTTGGTTTGTCTGATGTTCCAATCTCCTTTCATACAGGAGAAGTTCTGACTGCATATCAAGCCATGACGCTCTCCCTTGGACTGTGGCCACGATGGTATTGTATTCTTCATCAAGTCCTAGTAGTATCTGTGAAACAAGAGCTCTTGGTGGCATAGGACTACAAGCTTGCTCGAGATTGTCAGCATTCATTTTCATAGTTCGAAGGTACTCCTCCATTTTCAAATTACTTTTTCTGGTTGTTTGAAATTACCTTTTCAAAGAGTTGTTAAATTCTGGTCCATAGATCCTTTACACATTCACATCCCATCACTTTAATGGCAACCTCTAGTGTCATGGAGTTCTACAGCCAACCGAGGAGAATTTTATCTTCAACCATCCACGCTTCATATTGAGGATTTACCATAAGTGCTGTCGACGAGCTTGAAGCACCACTGCCGGAACTTCCTGGGAACTTCCTTTTGTGCTGTGCAGAGCAGCTCCTGCTCCAGTCAATCCAGTCAGTATGCTCTCATCGACTGCATGTTGCAGAAACATTGGGGGACAAACTTTTTGTCCGGTTAGGTGTCCCTCGTGTCGATAACTCCGAAGGATTGGAAGCGCTAAGTTTTTCCATAGGAGGAAATTGCTGCGATCAAGTTTAATAGAGGTTATCTGATTGAGGAGTTGGTTCAAAGGTGGGCCGCTGAAGTTGGCTATGCCAAGGGTGGCTTCCAGATTTCCTGGATTGACGTTGGTCATTATGTGCTTTGATACCAAGTTAAAAAGAGAGAGGTTGAAGAATATGGGTTGACTCGCGCTGCAGACGGTAGCACTTAGACAAGGTAAATGATAGCTCAATCAAGTAGACGATAGGTAGCAAATGATAATGGCAAGCCAAGTTTTCCTTTATGATTTCTTTTATTTGAAATGTACATAGGTGAGGTATTTATACAATATGGAATCCCTAATTTGGGAATGCAAAAATAACTTAACAAATACAAATGGTTAGAGATTTGGTTATGACCAACCTATTCCTTTAATAAGTCCTATTCGTTTGGAAGATAGGTAGACTTTATGTAATTGCATATTTAATATCCTTAACAGCAACGAACTGTCCAATTGGATCTGAACAACAAATGCAGGAACGGCTTGGCGACGCAGTTGATAGACGAAAGAGAGAATAAGACACCGAACGAGTGACTCACGACTCCGGCATCACGATTGAGCAGATCTAGAACGCGGGGCAGTTGGCCAGTAACTGTGGCAACTTCGTGGCTCCCGCAGAGGCATGCTACTGCGACTGGATGGAATCAATCGTGGACGTCAGCTGGTATCAGGAGATGGCGGCAGCATGGGCTATCCAATTTGACTTGTCAAACATGCGCGCACACAGATGCAAGCATCCCACATTCTTTTTCCAAATCTTCTCCAATATTTCTAAATCCACTACCACCTTAAAATTTAAGTCAATCTACCTTAACACAACAATTCAATTTATTCTCTAAAATTCAAAATATAATCCAAATAATCCAAAATGTTTAAACAGAAATTACCTAAAAATTTAAGCGGTCACAAATTCAACTTAAAGATAAAATCCAAGCCATTTAAAAGGATATATATGTGATAGATTAGTTATCTTAATGTATCTGTCCCACTACAATTATTTCATTCATTAATTATATTTACAAAGAAATTGTTTCCTCTATTCAAAGATCAATAATATTTGTAAATATGATTTTAAACAAAGATTAAGATGTCGATATTACTTGGTCATATTGTGATACTAGCCAAAACAAAACTAAGTTTATTATTCTAGTTTATAGAATAAATGATACTATATCAAATGTCAAGGGAATCAATATGACCAAATAGGAAGGGTTTTGATTGTAAGAATAATTAAGAAAAATAAATAAAAGAAAAATATAGAAAAATAATCAAATTTTACTTAGAGATTCCCAATTTAAGTTGGTCTCGTCGAATTACAATTCTCATATAGAGTTTATCAAATAAAATCAATTATTATTACTAAGAACTCAGCCAACTAACTCAAAAAAATCAGGAATAAGTTTAACTCCCATAAGTCTATTAATTATAACAAAGCTAGCATTGCAACTAATTCTTGCGCATGATAATACTTCATTTTAACTCTATAACAGGTTAGAAGAACAATGGAAATATTAAGACAATATAAATTATGAGAGATAGCCACAGCATATCAAATTTTTTTCTTTTATCCTAAATTCTATCATACAAGCAATGTAGTCATGAAGCCATAAAAACGCACACACGAGCCAATTGTTCATTTTCCACTAAAGATAAATATATCTCGAAATTTGTATGTATACAAGCAATTAATTCGACTGAAGCTTATATAAAATGAATGCAAGAGCAAAAGAATACTTAGACAACTGAAACTTAAATGCCGACAACCTTACAATTTGACTGGCAATCCTTGAATAAAAAATACAAATTCTAATTAGACACAACGTGGCGAAATTCTATACACAAATGATTTTGTTACACAATATTAAATATGAAAAGTGGAAGAAAAAAAATTATAAAATTCTCAAGAAATCGTGCTGTAGATTCCCGAATCGATGGCATAAATTTGGAGTAAATTATATGTATAAAGAAAAACCTACATTAGTGCCAACATGCTAGTGAAAACATTTCAATGCTATCCTAATTTCATAAAATACTAAAACAATCAAAGTGTGGGTCTAAATTCGTCAAACTCAGGATTGTCAAGAGATGTTATAAGCAACATTTTGACGTAGTCACCTTGTGTCTCTTGGCTCTTTAGCTCCTACAATAAATGAAAAGCGCGATAGGATGACTCGTCACTTGAAATACGAATGTTAAATGGAAAAAAATAAGTAAAAGCACACAAGAATTTGTGACTCAGTTCGGTGATAAACCACCTACATCTATGGGGCAACGTGCTTAAGAAAGATAATCCACTAA
Source organism: Benincasa hispida (assembly GCF_009727055.1). Lineage (NCBI taxonomy): Eukaryota > Viridiplantae > Streptophyta > Magnoliopsida > Cucurbitales > Cucurbitaceae > Benincasa > Benincasa hispida. The sequence goes on along the minus strand of NW_024064880.1, from coordinate 43,813 downwards.
TATTAAAAAGTTAATCAATTACAACGTGATTATTTGTAATACTCCAACTACTACATGCTATTGAGGTATTTATCCTATGTGTGCAAATCCAAATCAGACAGGTCTTGACTCGGAGTAGAGTATAAACCTCCAAGAATTGAAGAAGGCCATTTGGGAACAAGAAAATCACATCGCAATTTCAATTTGATCTCGATGAAACAATATATCAATCAAAAGTTACATTGATAGATTGAAAATTTAATTTTTTTTTATTTATTAAAATTTATAGTATAGATAAATGAACGTGGGCCAAAGGACAAACTCATCCATTTTTTAAAAGGTAACTCACGTAAAGCTCAATTCACGAGTCATCTAGACTCCCCCTAATTGTGAGACTCCTTCTCAATTGAAATAGGCTCCTTTAAGTGTGATAATATTAGTATTGAACACTTCAATTTTCGATAATGTGTGAGACTCTTCTCCATTTAATTATCTTCCTTGCAACTTAGTGAACTCACTGATGAATCTTTGGTCCTTTCTAAAGTGGAGAAATCCATCTCGAGTATGAAGTATTAGATCCCCCTAAGATCAAGAATCCATTCTCTTCAGCTATGCCTTAGGCCCCCCCAAGACAAGTAGTATCTTCAAGTTATTTGAATTATTTATAGAAAGGATACGCACAGCGAAATAAAGTGGACAAAGATTGACAAAATCCATGATGCAGAAAACGACCGTCAAGAACAAATCCGTTGCCAAGACAAATCAAAATGATGCAATATTTAATCACAAAGAATTACACTCTTCTGATCAACAAATTTGGCAACCGTCGAAGAAGTTTAATTTTTTTTTTTTTTAAGAGGTATTGTAATTAAAGTGTGGGGTGGGGGAATCAAACCTCAAACCATGAGGTTGATAGTATGAACATCATGCTAGTTGAGATACACTTTTGTTGGCAAAGAAGAAGATTAGAATTTTTTTAAAAAAGACGGAGTCCAATTAAAGAAAGAATGTCCCTAAAATGTTTTCCTTTTTTCAAAAGATAAGATGCACTATAAAAAGAAAAATATCAATCAATATATTTCTAGAGATTTTCAGAATTAGGAAACAAAATAATATTCTGCATATAAATTCCAGATTAGAAAAATAACAAAATTTGTAGTAAATAAACATGTCTGAGGCAAATGTTAAAACATCATTTTCTAAAACTACAAAAACCACCTAAAGTTGTCTTAGAAAATATACAGATGATCATCAAACTCCAACAAACTCCCCCTTGCCTGATATTTTTTTAAGGTAGAATATGAACGAACCAGCCATCAAAATAATGAATGTAAAAAATAAAGTCGAGACATTATTAGTAACAACTGAAGATGTAAGAGTCTTTACGACATAAAAAATAGAAATAAAATCATTCAGGCAACCAAACAAAAAATAAAAAACTACCCCAAAAAGAAAAAAAAGAACCAACACTGGATTCATCTAAAATCAAGAACCAAAACAGAACAAGCTTAGACAAGCAGTTTTCCACTGATCTCCAACACAACACCATCACCACAAAATGTCCCTATTTCTTTCTTAAAAAAAAATAGTTTTGTGGTTGAGAGGAAGACGCCCCAACAAACTTGGCCAATGTTAAACGCATCGTCTGTAACATCCCTTCTACAGTCGTTTTTCGCTCATGAAGCCTCTAAATCTGAGCATCAATATCTTTGAATTCATTTAAAATATGATGCAAAACTCAACTTCCAAATGGAGATTCAACCAAGGCTTGACTAAGACCATTAACATAATGGAAGAAGAAATTAGATCTAGCACATGATAATTTTGTAAAATTTGGGATGAATTGAAATGAGAGCAGAAGTAGGATCAATAGGTTCCCAAGCACTGATCAAATATGGTTTTTGAGCAAGCAAAACTTCACAAATTAAACGAGGATAGAAGAAAGGTAATTTCAAGGCTTGAGATCCAATGTGACGTTTGATCTGATTAAGTACAAAATTTTCATGGTTGAAACGAGCCCTAGTCCCAATCTGATATAACAATGTAGTGAGAGAAACAAAAAGACCTGATTTGTGAGAGGAAGGACACCAGTCGAAGATCCCAATCCAAGTATGTCATAGTTAGTACTCAAAATGGCAGTGGATAATTGACCCTTCTTAGGCCAAGATGACCTTGCCCCACTGATCAATTGAAATGTCAACTCTCTCACCGATGGTTGCTTTTTAGAAACATCAACAGGAATAGTTCTATTGAGATATTTGTCAATGAGATCAACAGTAAAGATGAATTGATGCCTTCACAAATGAACTTTATGAAAATCAGGGTCATTAGGATTGTCAAACTCTAGAGAAAGATTGACAATAAATTCTCTCACAATTTAATGGTATAATGGTCCCAAATTTAGAACAACTATATTATGTTGAGCTTAAATAATCAAATTCACAAGGTCGAAGCAGTTTTGAGTTTTATTTGATAGTTCTTTTAATCCACAATGTTCCTCTTAACCACAAATTTCAACATACTAGCCCCTACCTTAGTGAAAAGAAACACCTCGAATGGAACAAATGATACATTTGATGTAGCAGGTCTAGAAGGACCAACTTTATTTCCTTTGGACTTAATTGAGGCTCTAGTTGTTCGATTTTATGTCCTAAAACTCGTAGTTTGTAAATTAATAAACATATTCTATTTTGTTTTTCGATAAAGTTTTTATTGAAATTGTAATCTTGAATCCAATAAACTAAGGTCCTGAGGCTATTTAATGTAGTTTGAACTTTATGTAGTGATATGAATGTGGATCAAGTTAAAATATATAGCCAAAATGGTCTATAGTATATGAATAAGGTTGAGCGCCTTATTCTAGGGATACTATGGATACGGCCCACTTTGTAGTTAGTACAAACGATGTGACCCTAAATCGTTCATATAGAGATATGTGAGTGGGGACATCCTATGCAATGAATTTGTATAAGACTGAACAATGAAATAGTCACTTTTTACGTTCTAAATGTCGTTTTATGTATAAAACTGACTATTTCATTAATTGATGACCTAGTAACTTAATCTTAATCCTGAGCTAACTATGAACTCCTGTTCACTCGGAATTATACTTAGATTTGCATAGGTGAGGGCAGCTCATCATCGCTAGCCCAATAAGCCTCCCATTTCAGGGGTAAGATCAGGTGGATAGCTGGAAACATAGGGTGCAAGACGGAATTCACTCCTACCCGTTATAGGGATAGTAGATAGGTTGTTCCATTTAGTACTGAATCCAGGTCTTGAATAAAGAGCCCCACCCTCTCCTTGGCCCAAGAAGGGTTCGGTTTATAGGTTGGACCTTAAATCAATTGTTCATTAGAAGATATGTGGAACTTAAGGAACAAGATGTCATCTTGGGGTTAAAACGGTTTTTATGACCCAGCCGAGATTACAGACAACCTATGAAGGATTAGCTTACTAATCATGGTTATATCATATAGACACAAATATATCTATAGTGAGGGGAGTGCAACTATGGAACTATAGTAGAATGACCCGTTAGTTAACGAATGTTGATTAGCTCCGTCTAAAAGAGTTTTAGCCAACTAGTCTCGAATCGTTGGAGCCCATGATCTATAGGTCCATTAGGTTCCTCTACTAGCTCATATGTGATAAAGTTAGAACAGTGTGATAGAATAATTCGAAGTATATGTGATATAGTGATCGGTTTTTCAATTTAGAGATATAGCTTTAATATTTAAATTTGATTTAAATATCAAGAATATGAATACATTCATATTTAGAAGCTTGGAAATAATGAAAATGGTCAAAGATGTAAAAAGTCAAAGAGTTAACTTTTGACTTTGAAAAGTCAAACTTTGACCGACCTTATATTCAAATGTGATTTGAATTTCGAGAAAATGAATGCGGATTCATGCTTGGGAAGTCAAAATTAATCAACGCGAAAAAAATCATAAAAGTCAAAATGTTGACTTTTTGGTCAAAGTTTGACTTTGATCAAATGACTATTTTGCCCTTTGACTAAAGTTAGTGGGAAAATCCAAACTGTTTTTGACTTTTCTAATTTATTTTTTATTGGGAAAATAAAGTATATATAAACTATCACATAAGGAATTGTTAATTTTATCTCCATTTAAAAAAATAAATTATTAAAGCTTATTAGGGTAGAAAGATATAAGATGGTGTCTAGCAATATATAGCAAAATATGCATGTTACAGGTTGGAGCTTAACTTTTGTTACAGTTAACTTTGAATAGTCATATTCATTAGGTGGGAAACTTCAACCAACACTTTTTCTACCAATCATTTATTCTCTGACAATCGATATATGTTCTCTTCCACTCTTCCCTTTTACCTATAAATAGTTCTACATGTTCTAAATTGAGACCATCAAGACTTACGTAATCAAGTCAACTTCATTTCAGGATAGATAATCTATAATCTTGTGTTAATTATTTTACATCGTTTTTTTAATTCAATGGCTACTCATCTATTCTCAACCTTTGTATTTCCTCTAATACTTAGTACTTTTATGTTGACGAGCTTTGATTTTTTTTATCATGATAGTGAGCGCAAGACATCTCTTGGAGATACCATTAGCTAATGTAGATGGAGTGCTTTCAAAGCCAGAAATACCCAATTTGCCAAAGCCTGAGCTTCCTTCACTACCGAAGGTTGAGTTACCTTCATTCTCTCGCCTTGTACTGGAAAAGCCTAACATTCCTGAACTTCCAAAGATGTCTAAATTGCCAAAAGTACCTAACCTTGATTCCTCAAAATTTTCTAAAGTTCCAAAAATGCCTAAATTTGGTTTTTTCAATATATCTAAAGTTTCAAATCTCCCAAAAATTGAGCTCCCAAAATTACAACCGAAAGTGATTAAACCTAAGGTTCCTAAATTACCAGAATTACCAAATGTGTCTAAACCAGAACTTCCTAAGTTTCCTAAATTGAAATCCAATATCCAAAAACCAATTCTGCCTTAAAAGGAATTAGCCTTTCTTTTCCTTTATCCCACCCCACACAACCACAACGTGCATATTTGATATACTATAGTGGAGTTAAACATACATTTATATACGATATCTGTTGTCTTTTATTTTCAATTTTAATAATTATAATTTCTAGTAAGTATATGAGATATTGATATATGTTGTTTCTATTCTTGTCTTTGTGTTTTTATGATTAAAGGATGTTGTCCTTTAGACATAAAACATTATATTATGAATGAATATTTATTTTACCATTTATGTTCTCACTGCTAAATCTAACCAAAATAGATTGACTTCTTTATCACTATGTCTGATAAATTAAACTAAAAGATCGAACTCAAGCCATTTAAAAGGATATACGTAATCGATTAGTTATCATAATATATATGTCGGACTTTTACTACAATTATTTTATTCTTTAATTATCTTTGCAAAGAAATTGTTTTCTCTATTCAAGGATTAATGATATTTTTAAATATTATTTTGAACAAGGATTAAAATATTGATATCACTTGGTCATATTATCATACTAGCCAAAATAGAACTAAGTTTACTACTCTAACGTGTAGAAAAAGTGATACTATGTCAAATTTCAAGAGAATCAATGTTATAAAATAGGGAGTGTTTTGATTGTGAGAATAGTTCAAAAAAATAAATTAAAGAAAAATATAGAAAAATAATCAAATTTTACTAAGGGATTCCTAATTTAAGGTGGTCTCGTTGAAATACAATTCTGATATTGGGCATACTGAATAAAATCAATTATTATTACTAAAATACTTAGTCTACTAATTCAAAAAATCATGTATAGGTTTACCACCCCTTTGTCATTTATAATAACAAAGCTAGCATTACAACTAATTCTTGCACACGATAATGTTCCATATTAACTTTGCAAATTAGAAGAACGATGGAAATACTATGACAATACTAATTATGAGAGATAGATACAACGATTCAAGTTTTTTCTTTTATCCTAAATTCTATCACATAAGCTATGTAGTCATGAAGCTATAAAATACACACAAGCCAATTGATCTTTTTCTACTAAAGACAATATATCTCGAAGTTTGTATATATACAAACAATCAATTCAATTGAGATGTCAATTTAATCATCATTGAAAGCTTATATAGAATGAAAGGAAGAATACTTGGATAGATAACTAAAACTTAAATGTCCATCGCCTTACAATTGGACCCATCAATACTTGAATAAAAAAGATGAAATCTAATTAGACACATCATGGTGAAATTCTATACTGTATGAAATATGAAAAGAGGAGTAAAAAAATCATAAAGCTCTCAAGAAATCATACTAAAGATTCCCTAATCCATGTCATAAATTTGGAGATAAAAGAACATGCTAGTGACAACATCTCAATGCTATCCTAATTTCATAAAATATTAAAACAATTCAAGTGAGTGTCTAAATATGTCAAACACAAGACTGTTGAGAGATGCTATAAACAACATCTCAAGGCAGGCACCTTGAGTCTCTTGGCTCTTTAACTCCTACAACATATTCTTGAAGTCATTTTTGTGGGTGAGACGCTTCCTCCTCATATATATTGGGATGGGCTCCTTGTTTCGTGACTTTGTTGTTCAATTTATGTCTAGTTAGCTCAAATTTGAACTTGAACTTTTTAAAACACTCTTGATACCTCTAAATTTCTCAATCTCTAGTTTAGTTTCTTCTTTGTCCCTTCTAGCTTAGTTTTATGTATACAAAGAATAATATTCTATTTAAATTTTGGGTGAACGTACTTTTTCAAGTCCTAATTTTTTAACATACTTTTTGTAAAGATCCAAATTTTTTAACGACCCTTGATCGTTACTATGAATTTACGTTTTAGAAAAGCATACAATGTTAACTAAATTTGAAGTTAAAAATAAGAAGAATAACAAGCTGTATATTAAAAGAAATAACATTTTATTTTATTCGGGATCCCTTAAACATTAGATTTAAAACAAAATCTATGACAAGACAAAAATCACAATGCGAAATCTTGTCTCAATCAGTTCCTGACTCATAGAGCAACATCGTGCCTGCCACCTTAGGCACCCTAGTCCTAACCTGAGGAAAGAAAAATAGAAAGGGTGAATATTATGAAAATAGTCAATAGGAGATCCTATCATACATAATCACATCACACAGTCAAACAGATGTGTATGTCCACCATATATAACCACGTCACAGCCAAACACATATATTGTGCTCACACAATAAAATAAAGCACAAACTTAAGTCTTGAGACAATCAAGTCACACAGACCATCAGTGCACTGCATTTAAATAGCAAAATAGCCCATGAGTTATGGCATGAGTTCACATAAAAGTATTATCACACAGATTGGTTCAAATAAATCACTGCAACTCGATGATATGATACAAAGTCACATAGACTTGTCACACACATTGGGGTACATATCCTATATCCCGAGGCTCGTGTCATGCACATTTTCATTACACAGACTTATTACATAGACCATCAATGTGCACTACATATTTTGAAACATATACATACATGTGATATTTAATAATTCAATTTATTGACATTAAGTCGAAAATAAATTATGCACCAAGCATAACACAGAGAACTAAATCCATTGTCAAGAAACCCCTTCCATCAATTTGGAACCAATAACTAGCAAGGTAATCTTCATGCTTGCTTGCGTAAATCACGCTTCAAACCTACTCCAATATTCAAAAATTGTGCAACCATTGATTAAGACTCAAATCCGACAAACTTTAAAACATTTACCCAAAAGTCCTTTGATCCAAAGCTTCAGAGCTCCAATGATTATAGCTTCAATCAAAATATCATCCGTTCATGTCTTTAATTTATAAAATATCAAGATTAACTTGGAACTCTAATATTAATATTCATCTAAGTGATGGACAAGTATCTGTTCACGTCTTTGACTTACAATATGAAAGACTCACCTTTTAGTGTTTTATGCCACATAAATCTTACCTCTAAGATGCACATTTAAGTCAATATTTGACAAAAAGTTAACTTTATCTTTGAGACTACTTCTTTCCTTGTTTAATATATTCCACAACTACTTGCTCTCTCATGTAGTTAGCTATTTTTACTTAAATCATTGATCAGATGGATTTAAAAAATAGATTAGGCACACATTAAAATAAGATGAACTTCAACTTATTTAAAATTTGTGAGAATGTTAGTTTATTCTTTCTAATCCATTAAGAAATTAGTTGCTCATCATGGAGAGGAAAACACATGGATAGAATAGAGATGATGGAGATTGGAGTTTATATAAGAATGAATATGCTGCGATATCAATATCTTAATACAGATTTAATGAAAAACAAATTAATGAAAGTTCAAGAAATGGAAGTGCTAAGCCAATGGTCATAATCTCTTGCTTTCTTTGGCTTTGATTGTTGACAACTTTCACTTGTGTAGGCAATGTAGGATGATGGAGTTATGCTACTAGTAAGGGAAGAAGATTGAGCTTTCACTTAGAACTTCTTGAAGAGAAGAACGAGAGGTAGAAGATTATGGACAATCAAGTAGAGAGTTGGGCAGAGCTTCAACCAATCTCTTAGTCTAACATTTTTAACGTGTAAAATTTAAGCTATTTATAGGCGTCAAAAAGAAGTTCCTCAGCTTTTTTCCAATGATTATCCGACACATTTGCATTTAATTCCATACCTTGCTACGTTGAATTCATCGTGTCATAGATTCATTGGTTCTACCTTGTCTTTCTCAAATCAGATCCCAATTTGTACCTTGATTGGACATGCCACCGCCAATGCGTCTGTCGTTTTCCTTTCTTCATGATTCTTTTCAATGCGTGATTCTTCTTAGCGTGCAAGAATAGGTTGGCTGATATTGTTATGTGTCCAACGACTATAGCACCATCTTTCTTTCTCAATTTCTTTTTTTTCTTTTTTTCTACATTAAATCCTATATTTAAAGATGTTAGAGTTATAATATTTCAGGATTAACAAGTTTTTTAAGTATTGAATGCAAAATTCATCTTTTTACATAATTTTCTTTTCAAACTAATACATTTTCTACTAAATTTTCGTGATTATTCTAAATAAAAATCTACAATAACTTATGTTTCTACAAGTAATCAGATATTGACACATGTTGTTTTTATTCTTGTTCTTGTCAGCGTGTTTCTATGGTCATAGGATGTCATAGGATCTTGACTTCTAGACTTATAAAACATTATTTTATGAATGAATATTTCTTTTACTCTTGATGTTCACACTGCTAAATCGTCTATCCAAAATAGATTGACTTTTAGTTTGTCTAATAAATTTAACTTAACGATCAAACTCGAGCCATTTAAAGGTATATGATAGACTAGCTATCACAAAGTATCTGCACTTGCACTTAGCACAATTATTTATTCATTAATTTTCTTTGTGAAGAAATTATTTCCTTTATGACCATAGAAACAAGATAAAAATATCGATATCACTTGGTTATGTTGTCATACTAACCAAAATAAAACTAGGTTCATTATTCTAGTTCGTGGAACAAGTGATACTATCTCAAATCGCAAGGGGAACCAATGTGATAAAATAAAAAGGATTTTGACTGTAAGAATAATTTAGGAAAATAAATGAAAGAAAAATATTCGAAAAAAATCAAATTTTACTAAGGGTTCCAATTTAAGGTGGTCTCATCGAATTACAATTCTAATATCAAGCTTACCTAATTAAAATCGATTATTACTAAGCACTTGGTCTACTAATTCAAAAAAAACCATGAATAAGTTTAACTCTCCTAAGTCGTTTGATTATAAGAAAGCTAGAATTACAACTAATTCTTGTGCATGATAATGCTCCCATATTAACTCTATAACTAGTTAGAAGAACAATAGAAATGCGAAAACAATATTAATTATGAGAGATATCCACAACGGATGATTTTTGTTCTTTTATCCTAAATTCTATCATACAAACTATGTAGTCATGAAGCCATAAAAACACACACATGAGCCAATTGCACTTTAGTCACCAGAGACAATTTTTTCTCAAAATTTGTATATATATATATTTATATATATATAAGCGATCAATTCAACTGAAATATCAATTCAATGATCAGTAAAAGATCATATAGAATGTTAGCAAGAACGAAAGAATATAAAATTGTTCTCGCACTCGTTTTTTGAGATGTGGTGATAAAACTCATCACCAAAATTGATACTCTTCTTCTTTAGAGTCGGTTCCTACAAAACAAAAAGAAAAATCTAAGTTAGAAAGTAGTAAAAAGTAGTAATTTTTTACTTGCTCCATCCAGGAAGAATAAATTTTTAACATCAGTTGTTTAACGTGACCCGTCTTCCTCTCAAGTTACGAAGAAATATGCGATCCTTCATAGTTGAGTTGATAAAGAGCTCAACACTCCTAAGAAACTCCATCTTCTGTCAGAGAGGTCAAAATTGGGTTTTTTAATATTTCTGAAAAAGGGAAAAAAGAAAGAGTAAAAAATCTCAAACAACTCCTATGGAGTCTAAAGAAATAAAATCGTGGTCTAATTCTTCTTCCTTCTCCCTTTTTCTGAAAATTAATCTCTCCAACTTTCTTCGTCTCAAAGCTTTCTCCTGATCGCCATCTTCAACATTTCTTCTTCCTTTGCATGTATGTGAAGAATAAAGTGAGTAAAGAAGAGTAAAGTGAGCTTTTAGGACTAAGAACGTGTCGTTCAAAGTGTGAAATTAATCTTGCTACACGTGTCAACCTCAATATATATTACTTGAGTTTATATGAATAGTTTATAATCTATATTTACTGAACCTTACATATATCACTTTGCTAATATACTTGATATTGAGTATATCATCAATATCCTTAATTGACAAACCTAAAATATATCAATAATATCATAATATTTTGGAATTTTACCTTTTAAACCTAAGGTACTTGGAGTGCTTACAAAGTCAGAAATATCCAATTTGTCAAAGCTTGAGCTTCCTTCACTACCGAAGGTTGATTCTACCTTCATTGTCTCACATTCCACCATTGGAAAAGCCTAATGTTCCTCAACTCCAAAAGTTGTTTGAATTTCCAAAAATATCTAACTTTGATTTCTCCAATTTTCCTGAACTTCTAAGAATGCCTAAATTTGGCTTTTCCAATCTGGCTAAACTTTCAAATCTCCCAAAATTTGAGATCCTAAAATTAGGTGAATTACTGAATGTGTTTAAACTCGAGGTTCCTAAATTACCAGAATTACCAAATGTGACTTAAATCGAAACTTTCTAAATTTCCTAAATTGGTATCTGTCCCAAAATCAATTCTGCCTACCCTTCCAAGGAATTAGTCTTTGTCTTCCTTTATCTCTCCCCACACAACCACAATGAGCATATTTGATATACTATAGTGGAGTTAAACACATATTTATATACCATATTTATTGTCTTTTATTTTCACCTTTAATAATTATAATTTCTAGTAAGTGTATGAGATATTAATATATATTGTTTCTATTATTGTCAGCATGTTTTTATGGTTATAAGATGTTGTTTTTTAGATTTATAAGACATTATATTATGAGTGTATTTCACCTTTATATTCACACTGCTAAATCTATCAAAAATAGATTGACTACTTCTTCACTATATGTCTGATAAATTTTGTAACGACCCGACTTCTCAAGATCTCTAACTGTGTCACTACTAACATGCATGTAATTTTGAAACACAAACTATCGATCTTTTTATTGTAACATAATAATTTTCTAAATAATATAAAAATATTTTATTCAGGATCCCTAAATCATCGAAAATAAATATATAAATAAATTGTAAAACATTTAAACTTAAAATTCAAAGCTTAAACGTTTTCATTCAAACATTTGATGTTTCTTTAAAACATGATACTGAGCGGAACCATTAACACTTTTTCCATATAGCGCCTTCAACAGATCTCCTTGCCAAGCACCTGATATGTTCCTTGCCTTAACTTGAAAAATGTATCATAATAAAAGACGAGTATATGGATGAAATTAGGTATCTCATCCTGGTAACACTATTGGATGCAGCCCATTTTGTATAGGTAATACAAATGATATGATCCACTGATCATTCATGTAGAGACATGTGAATGACAGCATCCTATGCAATGAGTTTACATATAGACTGGACTAGGAAATAGTCATTTTTCTTTATAACGACCATTTACTATTAAACTGAATATTTCATACTCAAATAACCTAGGATAACTCGATCTTAATTCTGAGCTAGCTATGAACTCCTGTTTATTCGGGATTATCCTTTAATCTACATGGGTGAGAATATTCCAACATCATTACTCAATAAAGCCTTCAATTTTGGGGATATGACTAAATGAATAGCTGGAAACATAGTCCTACAAAATGGAATTCACTCCTACCCATTTTAAGGTTAGTAGATAGGTTATTCTCTTAAGTGCTGATACCAACTCTTGAACAATCGAGGCCCTGCCTTCTCATGATAGAGAAGGATATGATTCATAAGTAGTATTATGAATCAAATTGTTCATTGGAGGGTCAGTGGGAACTTAAGGAACAAGATGTATTTACAGGGGTAAAACGGTAATTTTGATCCAACTGTAATTACGAAGAATCTGTGAAGGATCGACTTACTGATTATGGTTTATATGGATAGAAATATATCTACAGTGAGGAGAGTGCAACTATCGAGCTATAGTGGTTTGTCTTGATAGTTAATGAATAGTAATTAATTTGATTAAAGAGTTTTAAACAAATTAATTATAGATCGTTGGAGCTCATGATCTGTAAGTCTATTAAGTCTCTCTACTAGCTCATTAAATTGGAATAACAAATTGAGTATTGATATATGAAATTAGAGTTATGAATTTGAAATATTCAAAATCATATTTAGGGTTCTCACTTGATTGTATATGATACAATTAAAATCGTTTATTTTAATTGAAATTAAACAAAATTGGAAAATCAATTAATATTTAAATTGATTTAAATATAAAATTGATTTATTGGTGAATTTGATATTTTATTAATTTAATATTTAGATATTAAATTAATATTATTTTAATTAAATAATTAGATTTATTTAAATTAATTTTTTTTGAATTAATTTTATAAAACTAATTTAAATAATTAAAGGAAATTATTTTTTAAATCATATTAAGTTAATGGATTTTTCAATTTTTGGGAAAAATCCACTAACTACATTTGATAGAATATCACCAAAATCCAATTGAATTTGTGATGATCTTTAAGGAGGAGTTGCCTTCCAAGCAACCCTGTATATTTGCATGAATTCTACCTATATATAGAACCTCGATGCATGAACATCATTAAGCATTCTGAGTTTTATTTGCTGAAGTAAAAGCATGAAAACCCTACGCATCCCTCACTTGTTTTTCATCAATTCAACTTGATTTAAGTGTTTCCACCACACGGTCTAGCTTGAGCATAGTAGAGAAGATCTCGTAGTAGTCCTCTTGAAGTTTCAAGCTCTATCTTTGTAGATTTCAGCTAAATTTGTGAAGGAAAACTTCAAAGGTAATATTTGTTTCAAACCTTCTTCGGAATATAATATGAACAACATGCTCATAACTTAAATTAAATGTAGTTTAAGTTCTTATTGATTCTGAAGTCTTCCATTGCATGATATTCCAGTCCTTCACATTAAGATTAAGGGTTCCATTGAATGGTTAATTAAGTAGGTAGTCTAACTAATCAAACAAATTATCCTTGAAACTAATTAATCCATTTATTTTAGGTTTAGGGACAACCTATATTCCTAGCATACATGATTAACCATCTCTACTTTGCTGATTTTAAGCTAGATGAAGAATTAAAGAAATGTATAAGAAATAAATCAATTAGCAAATACATTCATTCATAAAAGAAGAGGACCAAGACTCAAGAAATTATAAAATTAAAACGTTTTGTTCATTCAAATAGAAAATCTCACGATACTAGCATAGGTCTTGCTCCAAAGACAAGAGAAAACTACTTACCTCCACATCTTATAGACAAAAAGGAGAGAGGAGCATCCAATCTTTAGTTACAACCCAAGAGAATGCAACAACTAACCTAACAATGCTCGAAACACAGAGGAAGAAGAAGAATTTGGACCTTTCCTTCGATCTCCATGGTTCCAACATAAACCCCAAAAGAAAGAACTATTTATGACAATCCATATGGTGCCACGACGCTTGGCCCTAAAAAGTCCTCATTTTTGGTATTGCTATAATAGGTAACGATGTAGATGTTATTGCTAAGCATATCACTGGATATGAACTCACTCTTCCTGATCAAATCTTTCTCGTTATTAACTAATTTTCACAACATAAAAACATTCCTCCGTTAGTCGCTGTTAATACGAATAACAGAAACTCTGTTATAGCCATTTCAGCGCGATGTTCCGAAGTCGCGTCTAAGCACACGGAAATGCCGCAGACGGTCATCGATCACTTGCTTTCTTTACTGCATAAGGGCATAAACGAAGTCAACGGATTTCCTTCTAACTAGCGGCTGAGAGTAAGCAAGCTACCTTCATTCAACAGATTTGTGGTTGAGTCAATAACATGCTCTTTGCGGTTAAGTTAGTGCTTGTTTAAGAAAGTGGCCTTTTTAAAGAACTTGATTTCAATCTCAATAAAGAAAAGAAAAGCAACACTCTCTTGCTTGTTGTCCTCTTACTCTTTGAGTCTGCCTTGTGGAGGTCTCTCGGGTGTCCACGGCAGATCCGATCAGTCTCGTGATGAAGAGAAGTCTTTTCCGATCTTCCACTAAGAAAAGAAGGGACTAGCTTGCTAGCGATAGCTATCGTTCTGTTGTCGTTCGCAACATTCACTCTTAGCTTGAGTTCTATAGATTTCTCCTATAATGTTAGGCGAGGTGCCTTCTGCTCTCTTCGATTTAGCAAGCAACTGAGTGGCTTTCGCTCCTTGGTCTATTGTCTATCGATGTCCTGCCCACTCTTCTTTAGCGCTTGAGTTAGTTGATAAGAGACCTGTACTGTAGGAATAGGCCACTTCTTGGCAAGTTCGGAAGGCATGGACTACCAGGGTATCTAATCCCGTTCGCTCCCCCATCTTTCGCACCCCAGCGTCGGTAGGGACCCAGAGAGCTGCCTTCGCTTTTGGTGTTCCTTCGTAAGATCTCCGAATTTCACCCCTACACACGAAATTCCACTCTACCCTGTCTCCTCAAGTGATGGGTTTTCGAGAGCATTCCACCAGTTTTTTGGCGACTTTCACTTCGATTCCGCCCTCTTCCTCTCGGTCGAGCTGCTTCGCCCCCTCTCCCACAATGAGAGCTATTAGCTTAGCTGGAGTTTTGTCCTAAGGTAGGGAAATTCCTTGTCGCATAAGTAGCGACCTGCACGAATGCGCCTTTCTTGAAGATGCGCGCGCAATATGAGAAAAAAGAGCTTCACCATAAAGCATGCTAGCTTTCCTAGAAAAATGGAATAAGTTGATGATATAGTCCACCTTTCTTCTATTCATCCGCTTATATTAGTAGAAGAGAGAAGCACCCTGAAGTTTACATCTCTAATTCTGCCTGGATCCGGTATCATAAGTCATATCGTTTCGTGGGGGGGGGGGGGGTGGGATGGGTTGGATGGGGGAGTTGAGACCTTGCACATATGCGTCCTTCTCCGTCAATATTTGGAGCGTCACGGTACTCCCACCTTGAGATGCATTTTGTCTTACGTTGTCGAGTGTGGTGCTACTGTGCCAACCTCCTAGAGGAAATTTGGTCTTTTCACATCCTTTGAAGCTCTGGGGGCTCGATATTACTCTAGTTAACTCCAAAATAATTCTGGTTGAGCTGCAAAGCTGAGGAATGCATGATTTAGTTCCTACAAAAATAGATATTTAAACACATTATACTTAACAAGCAGGTGAGATTAGAGCTATAAAATTAGCTCTTTTTTTTAGAGCTAACAAACACGTCCAACCCACACATTGCTCGTCCTTGAGCCAGACTAAAGAAAATATAGATATGAATCATGTGGTGAAATGATTGACTCTAATCTCAAGGCTGAAGATAATGACAATTTTCACAAATATAGAATCATCCAATGCTTTCAATCAATTAGGAATTTAAAACTAAATCTTTATCCCTTACCTATGTGCGTGCTTACAAAATCCTATCTAGGTCTTTACATGTCCAGGAATGTTTTATTCAACCCATTGTTTGGTTTTCCCTACTATGGTTCAAGCACCAATTATTAAGAAATCTAATCAATCAAATTTTGACTAAGGTGGCTAAAAGCACACCTACAGAACTTGCATTCCCATTTACCTAAGGAGTACTATCTTTTACACATTCATTGTACAGAACCATACCAACTCTTTTCTCACAGTTGTTCTAACCGATCAAAGTAAAGACAACTCTTTTACCCCTAAACGCATATACATTACATGTTTATATTTTTCATCAACAATTTTTTTCATTCTTTAGCCTTCCTTATCTTTAAGCTCAAATATTTCTTAGCGGGCAGATATTTCTTTTCTTTTTCCTAAGTCGCATATTATAAATTATCAAGCAAGGTGACTCCCTAACTGGTGGGGTCTTCCGAAGTGACAACAAACCTATTGACCAAATAACTTAATCATAAGCATTGAAGAACACATATAACGTGGCTATGTGCTAAAAAAATGCAAGGAAATCAAGAAAAAATTTAAAATTGGCCCAAAATTATGCATACATTATTGTGAATCCTAAATAATATAAATACAAGTTATCTAAAGTTTATCACAGAAAATCATCATCACATTACATGTTGAACAATCAACATATCAATGTACTCAACTACAAAGTCCAAGCTCAGGTGCTCAAGAACTTGCCAGACATGCAAATCAACCACTCTTAACCTGAAATGATACATTGTCCCCAATGTATCCTGATCAAAATTTATTAAAAATAAAGGAATAGAAAACCTCCCTCGTAATCGTTTTCGTGCAAGGTCTTTGAGGTGTGGTGATAGGGCTTGCCGTGAAAATTGATACTCTTCTTCTTTTAGGGTCGGTTCCTACAAAAGGGGAAAAAAAAAAAAAGCTAAGCTAAAAAGTAGTAAAGAAAGTAGTAAATTTTTCATCTAGGTCCCTCTATAAAAAACAAATTTTTAACTTCAGTTGATCAATGTTTCTCATCCTCATTTCAAAGTACGAAGAAATTCTCATATTTCTTCGGTCCCTTCTTACTTGAGATGTTAGACAAGTCGACATTGGATTGTTTAAAATTTCTGAAAAAGGAAAAAAAAGGAAAGAAAAAAGAAAGAATAAAAAACTCAAACGATTGAATCGAGTCTAAAGAAATAAAATCTCTGTCTCATTCTCCTTCCTTCTAAAAGTTAATTTCTACGACTTTCTTCATCTCAAAGAAGCTTTCTCCCAATCACCACATTCAACATTTCTTCTTCCACTACATGTTTGAAAAGAATGAAATGATTAAAGACAAGTAAAATAAGGTTTTAGTGCTAAAAATATGTCTATCAAGGTGTGAAATCAATCTTGTTACATGTGTCAACCTCAATGTATATCACTTGATTAACTACTTGTGTTATACTTAAAATGAAGTATATCAATTACATATGATCTATATTTACTTAGTGTCAAATATATCGTTTCACTAATATACCTGATATTGTATGTCGTCAATATGCTTAACTGACAAACTTAAAATATATCAATAGTATAGGATATTTTGAACTTTTACATTTTTAAATCTACAAACGAACGAAAAAAAGTACAAACACGCTTGCTAATTTCAATTTGTTTTCTAGTTACACATGAAAAACACCGTTTGAAACTACTTGAGGAAAAGTTACATTTAAGATTTAATTCTCTTTTGCTTTCTTTGGGAATTACTTAAAATTAACCTTTTTTACTCATCTTTAATGATTAACAATCATAAATAAACTATTCTAATTTATTTTTTATTGGGAAAATAAAGTACATATGAACTATCACATAAGGAATTGTTAATTTTATCTCCATATAAAAAAATAAATTATTAAAGCTTATTAGGGAATAAAGATATAAGATGGTGTCTTGCAATATATAGCAAAATATGCATGTATAGGTTGGAGCTTAACTTTTGTTATAATTAACTTTGAATAGTCATATTCATTAGGTGGGAAATTTGAACCAACACTTTTTCTACCAATCATTTATTCTATCACAATCGATATATGCTCTCTTCCACTCTTCCCTTTTACCTATAAATAGTTCTACATGCTATAAATTGAGACCATCACGACTTACATAATCAAGTCAACTCCATTTCACGATAGATAATCTATAAATTTGTACAAATTTATTTTTATCTGGTTGATTTCGAATCCAATGGCTACTCATCGATTTTCAACCTCTGCATTTCCTCTAATACTTGGTACTTTTATGTTGACGAGCTTTGATTTTTTTATCATGACAGTGAGCGCAAGACATCTCTTGGAGATACCATTACCTAAAGTAGATGGAGTGCTTTCAAAGCCAGAAATACCCAATTTGCCAAAGCCTGAGCTTCCTTCACTACCGAAGGTTGAGTTACCTTCATTCTCTCGCCTTATATTGGAAAAGCCTAATATTCCTAAACTCCCAAAGATGTCTGAATTGCCAAAAGTACCTAACCACGATTTCTCCAACTTTCCTAAAGTTCCAAAAATGCCTAAATTTGATTTTCCTAATCTATCTAAAGTTTCAAATCTCCCAAAAATTGAGCTCCCAAAATTACAACCGAAAGTGATTAAACCTAAGATTCTTAAATTACCAGAATTACCAAATATGTCTAAACCAAAACTTCCTAAGTTTACTAAATTGAAATCCAATATCCAAAAACCAATTCTGCCTTAAAGGAATTAGTCTTTCTTTTCCTTTATCCCACCCCACACAACCACATCGAGCATATTTGATATACTATAGTGGAGTTAAACATACATTTATATATGATATCTATCGTCTTTTATTTTCAATTTTAATAATTATAATTTCTAGTAAGTGTATGAGATATTGATATATGTTGTTTCTATTCTTGTCTTTGTGTTTTTATGGTTATAGGATGTTGTCTTTTAGACATAAAACATTATATTATGAATGAATATTTATTTTACCATTTATGTTCACACTGCTAAATCTAACCAAAATAGATTAACTTTTTCATCACTATGTCTGATAAATTCAGCTAAAAGATCAAACTCAAGTCATTTAAAAGGATATATGTAATCGATTAGTTATTATAACATATATGTCGGACTCTTACTACAATTATTTTATTCTTTAATTATCTTTGCGAAGAAATTGTTTCCTCTATTCAAGGATTAATGATATTTTTAAATATGATTTTAAAATAGGATTAAAATATTGATATCACTTGGTCATATTGTCATACCAGCCAAAATAAAATAGGGAGAATTTGAAGAGATACTATGTCGAATTTGAAGAGAACCAATGTGATAAAATAGGGAGTATTTTGATTGTGAGAATAATTCAAAAAAATAAATTAAAGAAAAATATAGAAAAATAATCAAATTTTACTAAGGGGTTCCTAATTTAAGGTGGTCTCGTTGAATTACAATTCTGATATTGAGCTTACCGAATAAAATCAATTATTATTACTAAATACTTAGTCTACTAATTCAATAAACCATGTATAAGTTTACCATCCCAATGTCATTTATAATAACAAAACTAGCATTACAACTAATTCTTGCACATGATAATGTTCCATATTAACTTTGTAATAAATTAGAAGAATGATGAAAATACTACGACAATACTAATTTTGGGAGATAGATACTACGAATCATGCTTTTTTTTATCCTAAATTCTATCATACAAGCAATGTATTCCTTAAACCAGCCAATTGATCTTTTTCCACTAAAGACAATATATCTCGAAATTTGTATGTATACAAACAATCAATTCAATCGAAATGTCAATTTAATGATCAATGAAAGCTTATATAGAATGAAAGAAAAAATAATTGGATAGACAACGAAACTTAAATACTTACACCCTTACAATTGGAATGTCGAATACTTGAATAAAAAAACATGACCTCTAACTAAAGACATCGCGGTGAAATTCTATACATAATCAATTTTGTCACACAATATGAAATATGAAAAGAGGAGGTAAAAAATCATAAAACTCTCAAGCAATCATACTAAAGATTCCCTAATCCATGCCATAAATTTTGGAGATAAAAGAAGATGCTATTGACAACATCTCAATGATACCCTAATTTCATAAAATACTAAAACAATTAAAGTGTACGTCTAAATATGTCAAACACAAGACTGTCAGTAGATGCTATAAACAACATCTCAATGCAAATACCTTAAGTCTCTTGGCTCTTTAACTCCTACAACAATTTCTTAAAGTCTTTTTCGTGGTTGAGATGCTTCCTCCTTATATATCTTGGGATGGACTCCTTGTTTCGTGACTTCTCAATTTTTGTCTAGTTAGCTCAAATTTGAATCTGAGTCTTCTAAAATGCACTTGATACCTCTGAATTGCTCAATCTCTAGTTTAGTTTCTTCTTTGTCCCTTTTAGTTTAGTTTTATGTAAACCGAGAACAATATTTGACTTTTCTCTACTCTCTTCTTGACAAGATATTAAGGGTAGTGACTCCTCCAGTGCCTTTTATAGTTACAGTGGAAACATTTTTCTTTGCAGCGCTATCCTTGCCTTTCAATCCAGTAGGCTTATTCTTCCCTATCCATTTACCTTTCTTCACAAGAATACTCTTATTCTTTGAAGAGGAAGCAACTCCAGGCTTGAGGACATTCCTCACTACTCGGCAGTAGTAACATTTACTTCTAACACCAGACCCTTTGTTCTCAACATTGTCTGGTAAGCCTATAGCTCACTTAGTAGAGTAGTCAAATTTTATTCATTAAAGCATTCAAAATTGTAGAAAACTCTTCAGAAGAGATTCTAGAATAAAACCAACTAGACTTTTCTTGTTCATGACAGTACCATTTACTTCTACCATATGAAAGTGGACCATCATGTCCAAGACATGTTCACAAACATTGGTTCCCACTTTGATGCGACTATTGTATACGTACTTAATGGCATCCCTTGCAGAGATTCCATAATCTCTTTGACAGTTCTCATATCCCCATGCTTCTTTTGTCAACACATCAGATAAGCTGGCCAGGATATAAGCACGGGCTATATCATTAGCCTTGACCCATCTGTCATATACATCCCGAACATTTTGGTTTGTGTTAGTGCTAGGAATGGGAGGACAACCCTATGTTACAAAAAATCCCAAATTGTCTATCACAAGTATCGTGTTCAAATTTGATTTCTAATTCACATAATTATCCTCAATAAATTTATCTGACGCCAACACTAGTATTAATGAACTTGTCATTCTAAAATTTTATATTCAATCAAGTTTTAGCAATTTTAATAATTTACCCAAGATTATTCTTTTGCAACGATACTACATCAAGAAATTCTTGACTAAATACTACCGCCAGAATAACTCATATTCCCATAGTCATTTAGGTACCGCTTTTCGTTAGACATTATTAACATTTAATAATTCTGTAAGTGTACACCCGCCATTTTCGGATCTTATAGAACGATATGAGTATCGCTCCAAATTCCTAAGATGGAATTATAAAACCCTATTCATTTTATTGAAACTGGGGTTGTTCTGAATCCTATGTTACAACCCTCCGTGGGGATAGCTATCGTTAAATGACTAGCAAAGGGCCGTTTAAAGCTAACCAATAGGCACAACAAAAGAATCTCACAGTTCAGACTAATGGAGGAAACCGTAGGATATGTTGTCACATTTCCTTCACCCACTTACTATGAACTACTTCCTCCGTTGACCTTGGTATTGACGCATACATCCGCTCTCCGTAGGGAGGTCACTTCCAGGGTGACACGAAGCGTCATATGAATCTCAGGTGTGAACTGTGTGGAGACATGGAAATTGAAATCATACACTTGATTTATGTTCGAACAACTTCCCCTTATTCACCAAAGTCTAAATTTAAGTTAAAAAATACTCTCCATAGGGAGGTCACTTCTAGGGTGACACGAAGTATCACTTAAATCCAGACTGTGAACTCTTAGGGACGCGAGAGCTAAGAATAACATACCGCGTATGTTATTAATCTCCTGCTGAATTTTTCTAATAACTCTATCAAATAGAAGTTATTTACTACCACTGAAAATTCTAATGTTTGGGTAACTACGTACTTAGGTTCCTTTCCGGCTAAATAAAAATAACCCTAAGTCTATTTGGTTTATCCAAGTATAACTCTTATAAATGGACTTAAACCTACGATGTCTAAGTGATAAACGCTTTTATTACCTCGCATCGCTCAGGATACTCATAAAACTTGTTACCAACACTCAATTATTTGGCCATAATCCCCGGTAGGAGGTGTTCCGTAGACCGTCAACTTAAATACCCCCAACCTTCAACAAGATTATATACCGGCTGAGTTTGTAACCCTAGTTTTACAAGTGTAACGACCTATTTTAACTAATTAAAACAAGTGGTTAACCTACGTGAGCATGCAGCTGTTCTTTGTTATGGATTTTAAATATCTAACCAAATTTTGTAACAGTTTATAAAACTTTAGACATGCTAAACATCCACAATATACAGGCATTCAATATCTAATATAACACTTATATTAAAAACAAGAAACCCTAACATGCATACTATATATTATAACAAATTATAACATACATTCAATGCATGTTGCATGTTTCCTATGGTGGGATTTTAAATCTAAATGGCATACTATATGCATATACAAGATTAATTTAATTATAATTGATGATAGCAGAAATGCATGTCATCTTAGGCCTTTTACTTAGAAATATGACGACTGATAAGCAGAATATGCGGCAATTATGTTATGAATTCATGAGAAAATGAGCTTGCATCGTTTAGCATGAAGAATCTCGGCTAACCCAATATTATGCGTTATTATACGTTCAATGTTCTATTTTTGTAGCTAATGCAGGAAGTGGATGCAAATGCAGAAACCGAACCACTACATAGACGATCGCATGCGGAGAAACACTCCATCGCAAAGGCGAACGCGTTCGATTAATGCATGGATGTTGCGGTAATCAGCCGCATGCATCTAGTGCATGGGAGTTGCGCTCGTCAAAGCGATTGCGGTCATCGTGTAGAGTTGCGGTATTATGCGAATGCGATCACTGCATGATTACGGCTACACGATAACGCATACTGATGGGATCAATGCAAGTGTTGGTGGAATGAATGCATCAATGTACATCTCGAGAAAAGCAAAAGATGATGTTTACATTTCACCTACCACGCCGTTAGCAGCAGAGATTCAGAAAGGTGCATCGAATGTCAGAATCAGAGCAGTCCATTAATGTTGTTGGTGATCTAGGATCTATATAAAGAAGCCGATGAGCAGAATTTCAAGTTATCCAAGGTTTTCGCCTGAAGTTTGCCTAGAGCGGATCTTTTTGATCTAGACAAATGCGTGAGAGGAAGCTCGAGAGTTTTTCACCTCTTTCATCCATTCTGAGTGATGACTGGAGCCTTCGACCGGAGCTAGATCTCGAGAAAGTCAGCTCCACTTCCCATCCATGGCACCACCGGCAGCCTTGACGCACATTCGCTGGAAGCAAGTCTTTGCTTCCAGCTGGTCATTTCATTTTCTTTTCTTTTCTTATATTGTATTGTACTACATTTTGTGATTAAGGAATTAATACATTATATGTTCAATGCATTTCTGTCTTTCCTTCAACTCCATCTTCATCTTCTTTACTTAGCATATTTAACTTCATTGCATCACTTAGTGAGATTGCTAGAGTATCGTATACTTAGTCATGTGGATTAGGGATATGAAGCATGTAACAAAACACAGGAAGGTGTGCGTTGCGTGAGTGTGTGAGAAAACCTTATTTGCTTAGTGTGACGCTGTAGCACGCTTGTCCATGAGTAGAGTCAACAACAACTAACTGCCCGGGAGGGTAAGTGGTTAGTCAAATAGGAATAATCTTACATTAGCCAAGTTCATGCGATTACCTCGTCTTATGTATGCATCCATTGCACCTTTAGAGCTACTCGGGAAAGAGTCTAAAGAAAGAACCTAAGACTCTAGAGAGCTAGGTTAGGATCGATGCATGGAAGAGCTAGATTAGGTTTGCATAAGCAAGAATGGAGACTTTGGAATAAGTTTCGTTCGCCATCACCCAGCGTATGCACCTTACGGATAGGATATTGTATGCGTCCAGGGAGTAGGTTATGGTGGTTATATGCAGCCATCACGCTCATGCGGTGAAAGCTCATGAGCGGGTTATAGGGGTTTAGGCTGGCATAGGCTTCTCGACACTATCGCATATACCTGTCTCTTATACACATCTAGATGTGTATCAGCCATCACGCTCATGCGGTGAAAGCACATGAGCGGGTTATAGGGGTTTAGGCTGGCATAGGCTTCTCGACACTTTCACATATCCATCGCATACGTCCTAGAGTTAGGCTTAAGTGCTGTCTCTTATACACATCTAGATGTGTATAAGAGAGTTAGGCTTAAGTGTGTATGGCATGACAACATGGCTTGCGTTGACTAAGGTTGCCCTTGCAGTCACACTTAAGGGTTATCCATTCCGAGTTATATTAGTGATAGCGCAATTATCCCAACTGTCGAATCTCGTGCAACAATGAAGACATCTCCACATTTTATCTATTTTTTCCATCTATTTACTTCATGTCAATTGTTGTCGTGTCTCTACCTCTCATCCATTTTCTCATTGCGTTGTCTGTTAGTTAGAAGTAGCAGTAGTGTTAGCTTAGCAACCTCCTATCCATTCTTTTATTCAACTGCCACATGCACATTACCGCATACATCTTGCTACAAGTCCTTGTGTTCGACCTCAAATCACCTGAGAAACTTACGTTCGCGTTATACTTGGCATGAGCGCAAGAAAACTTGTTACAGGACGCATGGTCATCGCATACATTTGTTAACAGATAGTCATTCCAATGCATGACCATCGACGCATGATAATCAACGCATACTTCCAGAACATGCATCACATATTGCGTCTAAGGGATTTTAGTTGTCGAGTAAATTGACATCTAATTTACCGTCATCAATAACATACATCCATGCATAATTAATTAAACACGTACTAATATGGTTTTAGTTTTGGCAAAAACAAGCAAGCAAAAGCCTAACTATTACAAAAATAACTTCAACACAGCTCGAACTGCTCCAAAATTGCTTGAAGCGGACTTGAACCGTCTGAACTGGACCAGCAGAGACTGAACTGGACCAACCACAAACAATTTGAAGCTGAACCGAACCGAACCTCAAGAGAACCAGTCAGACCGGCTTCTCTTGCTCTCGCCCAAAATCTCGCTAAGTCAGATCGTTTAGCATTGACGAACATCGTCATGCATTTGGCTTGATCATTTAGAACTTGCTTGATCATTTAGCAACCAACACCTATCATTTAACAAAGCTACATGATCGTATAGTGTTCGCCTTCTATCATATAGTGTCACCGTCTAGTGCCAAAGGATGCTACACGATCGCATAGCTCCATCGTTTAGCACTACGTCTTGATGATTTAGCACGCGTCCGAGGTAAGCGATCTCCTAGTGCTATCGCATAGCAATCGACGCATCCCTCAGCTACCGCTCATAGGTAAACGATCGTGTAAGCGATCGCTCAGCGCCATCGCATAGCTCTTCGCCGCATTCTTAGCTCTTGATCAAACGTAAACGATCGTGTAAGCGATCACTCAGCGCCATCGCATAGCTCTTCGCCTCATTTCTTAGCTCCCACCCGAAGCTACACGATCGGGTAGTGCCATCGCATAGCAAAACAATGCATCGTTTAGCTACCGAGGTAGACGATCGTCTAGCGCACAACACTTAAACGATTAACGCCCGAAGCTACACGATAGTTTAGCTTTTCCTTCATATCGTCTAACGCATGAAACTAAACGATCATTTAGCTACTGAAGCTTAATGACGATATGAACAGAGGCTGATCATCTAGAATCTGCAATTCGGCCCCTTCACTTGTTTCTTCGAATTAAAGCTTAATTTCAACTCTAATGACTCCAAATAAATTAAAGCTCTTGGGAAGTCATTAAAGCTCATCAAGCAAGAGCCAATTACAAATTTAAACAGAAAATAAAAGAGAAATTAAAGGCCAAATCTCAGAAAACCATATCATTATAGCAGTTTCATATTTTCATTCAAAACACCCACAAAACCAGAATTATTCCAAATTGATTGCTTATAAGATGCTCTAATACCAATTGTTAGATCTACACTAGCACGCAATGGAAGGGAAGAGGATCCATAAGCATTCTAATTCATTAATTTTGGTTGAAAAGAAACATGTTAAAAACAGAGTATAATGGGTTTCATGAACATACCTTGGCCGAACCAACGAAATCTCCATTTCCAGCTGCAAAATCCACCGATTCCTTGTGTAGACCATCACAAGATCTTCCCTACTATCCTCTTGGTGCTCTAGATTGAGTCGTGGGACTCAAAATAAGTTGGAATCAAAGGGAATATAGAGAAGCTCACTGAACCAACCCATTGAAGACACCTTTTTCATTCGAATTTTTCAGCAAAAATTCAATCGATTCATCACCTCATTCTTCATTCCAATCTCTTCAATATATTGCAGACTATCATGCAAAAAGATGTGCTCCATGAGATGCAACTCATGCTTGGAGTAAACGAAGAGAAGAGGTGGTGGGTTCCTTGTGAGCAAGTTGAAGATGAACTTGAAAAACCCATTTTTCAAGTTTTGTGTAATTTTTCAATTTTCAAAAATCCAAAATTGATTTTAAAATCATATTGTATTTCTAAAATAAAAATTTATTAATTTTACAAATTAATTTCACAAATTAATTTTCTAATAAAATTAATAAATAATTATTTAAACAATTTAAATAATTCTAATTAATTTAATATCTAATATTAAATTAATTTTTGCACAAATTCATCTTCATATATTTAAATCATATTTAAATATATTTTCTCCAATTTCGTTTGATTCTAATTTGATCGTTTCAAATTAACTTATCATACTACTCTAGAGCTAATTCATTTCCGAGCTAGTAAGGGGACCTCATGGACCTATAGATCATGGGCTCCAAACGATCCGAGATTAATTGGCTAAACTCATTAGACCGATCTAACCTCCATTCATTAACTAATGGGCCACTCTACTAAAGCCCATAGTTGAACTCCTCTCACTGTAGATATATTATGTCCACTCGATATAACCATGATTAGTAAGTTATCCCTTCACAGGTTGTTCGTAATAACAGCTAGGTTAAATCTCTGTTTTACCCCCGAAATTACCTATTGTTCCTTAAGTCTCCATTGATCCCCTAATGAACAATTGTTTTGTGATCCAATCATAAAATCAAGTCTCTCTCACACCAAATGAGAGGGCGGGATCCCTTGTTCAAGCCTCAAAATCAGCACTTAAGGGAACAACCTCTCTACTATCCTTAAAGGGGTAGGAGTGAATTTCCTCTTGCACCCTATGTCTCTAGCTATCTATCTAGTTTCACCCTTGAAATGGCAGTCATATTGAGCTGGCACTGTTGAGCTAACCCTCATCTATGCAAATTTAAAGGCAATTCCAGATAAACAGGAGTTCATAGTTAGCTCAGGATTAAGGTCAAGTTACATATGTCATCGCTTTCAAATAGTCAGTCTTAAATAGTAAACAACATTATAAAGTAAGAGTGACTCATTTTTGGTCCGATCTTGTACAAATTCTTTTGCACAAGAACACCTTCACTACTCATGTCCAACATGAACAAATTAGGATCACGTAGCACTTTACAACTCCTTGTAACAACTACAACGCAGGTCGTATCCAATAGTGTTACCAGAATAAGGTACCCAACCTTATCCATGTACTATAGATCATTTAGACTATTTACTCGAACCTGATCCATCTTTATGTCTTCACATAAAGTTCAAGTACTCATCCAATAGTCAAGGGACTTTTAGGTTTATTGGATTTCATTCAAGTAATAGATCTATTCAATATCACCTTTATTGAATTTTCACAATAAGCTCCATTGTTTACATACCACGAGTTTTAGGACATAAAACCCAATAAAACACGGCCTTTATGATTGATGATCTTAGTACATATAAGTTACTTTTCATTGAACCATTACCAATCTCCATTCCATTCTTGAAAATAAACACTCTATTCTCAGAAAAAGAGACGGTATAGCCTTGTTCAATGTGACAAGAAACTAAGATCAAGTTCCTCTTAATATGAGGAACTACGAAAACATTATCCAGTAACAGATAACATTTCTTGTCAACAAATAACTTCAGCCTGCCTATAGCAACAACTGAAACAAACTCATCAGTGTCGACTCGTAAAGTCATCTCTCCCTATGGCAACGTTTGCCAGGAACTGAATCATTGGTAAGAGGAACTGACATGATTGGTAGCACTCAAATCAAAGATCCAGGCAGAATCATCATTCTCTACTAAACACGTCTACTGGTGTCGTCATCCATCTCTCTATGCTCGACAAGTAAGAACTGACATTCAAACATATCTAGCAACGAGTCCATGATCTTGCGTGCAATGATCACGTTCTTAACTCTTTTGGCCAAAACATCAGGTATGTTAGCCAAAATGTGAAGTCGAGCCAACAAATTAGCCTTCATTCATACCTTATATGCATTATGAACACTTCGTGGTGTGTCAAGGGTTGGTACTTGAGGACACTTCTCAACCATGACAAATTTGAGGTCATTTGCCATGAAATACGTTTTACACGATTCTTTCCACTATATGAAATCAATCATGTTAAAAACACTAAACGGAAATACAAACGAGTTGCCGAAGAGAAAAACACATTAAACTATGTTAGGTTTTAGGAAAATACCTGTTAAAACAAACAACATCCAATAAGGTTTTAGCAAAACTAATATGAACCCCGGGTGCCATCTAGTTTTGCAATGACACTTCAAAGGTTTTGGATAAAAGTTGCCGAAGGGAGGTTAATTATCCCTCATCTGAATTGAGAAGTTCTCAACCAGTCATTAATACCAGAACAACTCTTGTTCTTATAACGACTAGTCATCATTGATTTGGCCAAGAGATCATTAACTTACTTAACAGTCTCCCGTAAGTGTGACCCGCCATTTCAGGCCCTAGAGATCTACCCCAAAAAGCCAATCCGAAGGGAAAAAATTCGAATGGGGAAAAACCTAAAGCGACCCTATCCTTTTCTGGAGTTTACCTTGATATTGACCAACTGCACAAAACCCATCTGAAGGAGGACACTCCGAGGTGCCATGAAGGAGTACAGAATGATCTCACAGTGTGAACCAATGACAGAGACCATAGGACGTGTTGACACACACCCTTCACCCACTTACTAGAAACACTCTCTCCGTCCACCTTAATATTGACTCATGCAAACACCATCCGAAGGGGGATGTTCCTAGGGCACTACGAGGCCAAGCATGAATCTCACAGTGTAAACATACAGGGAGAAACGTGAGTGGAATCATAGACATATCAAATACATCTCTTCCTCCCAATGAGTATTTTATAACCTAGGGTTTAGTTTACTTAGAAAAAACATGGCTAAGGATTTTAACTAAGTGACTTTTAGGTTTTCCCAATAATAAATTTTACGTTGGATAGTTAAATAACTTTTGATCATCATCCATTAAACTCTTAAACGGAGTCTTTGATCAAAATGTCGCATGCTTGTTGAAAATCTATCTAATTCATCTTTCCAGGTAGGTTCCCAGGTAGGGGTGTTATGTTTCCTGAACTTAAAAGCTTTAGCCTAGCCAGAACCCGCCTTAGACAAAAGGTCTCTTATAGATAGATTTAAAACAAATTTAATCTTTTATGCCAATCAATTTAATCTTATTAAACCGATGTTAAAAGATTAATCTAAGTTACTAGACTCATTAGAACCATTTGAACTTAGGTCTATCTCAATCCAATATAATTAATTGAAACCCTAAATTTAATTAAATAAATAACCCTAATTTCAAATCTCATATAAAATACTCAATTTATAAATCCAATTTACGAGATTATAAAGGGACTTAATGGACGTACAGATCATGAGCTCCCACGATTTGTAATTAATTAATTGAACTCTTTAAACCGAATTAATTACTATTTGTTAACTATCAATACATACCACTATAGCTCGATAGTTGCACTCTCCTCGTTGTAGATGTATTCTTTTCCATTTTAATCATAATCAGTAAGTTCATCCTTTAAGGTCGTTCGTATTTACTACTAGGTCAAAATTACTGTTTTGCCCCTGTAAATACATCTTGCTCCTTAAGCTCCCACTAACCCTCTATTGAACAATTGGTTTATAATACAACTTATCAATCATTCCCTCTATACCAAGAGAGGGCAGGGCCCCGTTGTTCAAGACAAGGCATCAGCACTTAAGAGAACAACCTATCTACTAACCCTAAGTCGGGTAGGAGTGAATTCCATCTTGCATAGCTATGTCCTCAACTATCTATCCGGTCTTATCCCCAAAATGGGAGGCTTATTGAGCAGTGTTATTGAACTACTCTCACCTATGCAGATCAAAGGATAATCCCAAATAAACAAGAGTTCATAATTAGCTTATGATTAAGATCGAGTTACCCTTGGTTATTTTAGTTTGAAATATTCAGTTTTAACAGTAAACGGTCATTATAAAGAAAATTGATTATTTCGAGGTCTAGTCTTATGCAAACTCATTGCATAGAATGCCCCCACTCACATGTCTTTACATGAATGATTTGTGGATCATATCATTTGTATCATCATAAAAAATGGGTTGAATCTAATAGTGTTACCAGGATGAGATACCAAATTTCACCCATATACTTATAGACCATTTCAGCTATATACTATAACTTGATCCTGCTTACGTCACCACATAAAGTTTAAAGAATTCATACTATAGACATGGATGTGTTTATTAGATTTTCATAATAGAAAGCAATATCAAAAACTTTATTGAATAAAATACTCGATAATATTTTATTGATAAATAGAATATGTCAACATGATTCATGAACTACAAGTTAAGGGCATTCCCAACAATCTTCCACTTCGACTAATACTCCAGTGAGAATAAACATAAATATATACATGTTTACAATGTTGAGAAATACAGAGGAAAAATACAATAAATTAGGGCATCTAAAATACCATAGACATTATCCCACTTACCCTAGATTATGTTACTCGTAGTTCTAGTCCGACTAGGTGGCCCTCGAACACTTTAGCCAAGAGGGTCTTTGTAAAAGGATCAATAAGGTTGTCTTCTGAGGTTATCTTCGTGACTATCACGTCTCCTTGGTGTACTATCTCCATAATGAGATGGTACGTTATTTCGATATCTTTTCCACATTTTTGACTCCTTGGTTCTTTTGAGTTGGCAACTGTATCACTACTGTCGCAATACAAAGTGATGCGCAGCTGCATATCTGGAACCACTTCTAAATTTGTCAGGAATTTTCGTAGCCATACTGCTACTTTAGCTACTTCATATGCAGCTACATATTC
The DNA here is from genome assembly GCF_009727055.1 of Benincasa hispida. Lineage (NCBI taxonomy): Eukaryota > Viridiplantae > Streptophyta > Magnoliopsida > Cucurbitales > Cucurbitaceae > Benincasa > Benincasa hispida. The sequence continues at coordinate 12,289 of NW_024064880.1, read as the reverse complement.
TGTTTCCATTGCGGAGTCAGCAATACAAATCAGTTTAATGCTTCTTCAAACTATAGCTCTTCTGTTGATAGTGAAAACTAATCCTGAAGTAAATTTTCTACAATTTACGTCAGTCTAAAAATCAGAATCAATGTATTTGGTAAGGATCAAATCTTTAGGTCCATACATATGCATATAGTCCTTCGTTCTCCTTAGATACTTGAGGATCTTTTTAACAGTAGTCAAATGACTATGTCCTGGGTTAGATTGGAACCTGCTGACGATCCCAACTACAAAGCATATGTCAGGACGTGTACACAACATAGTGTACATCAAACTCCAGACTGCAAATGCATATGGAATTCTTTTCATCTCCTCAACTTCTTGAGGCGTCTTAAGACACTATTTCTTTGACAAATGAATTCCATGTTTAAAAGGCAACATACCCTTTTTGGAATTTTGCATATTATATCTTGACAACATCTTGTCAATATAAGACATTTGATATAGTGCTAGGGTTCTATTCTTTCAATTTCAAAAAATTTGAATCTCTAAAACATATTGAGCATCACCTAAATCTTTAAATTGGAATTGTAATGCTAACCATCTCTTTACTTCAGAAAAGAAACTTGTCTCATTCCAAATGAGCTAGATATCATCAACATAAAGCACCAAGAATGTTACTGTTTTATTGACTATCTTATAGTATACACAAGGTTCTTAAATATTCTGGTCAAAGCCATAAGATTTGATCGCAGTGTCAAATCTTATATTCCAGGATCTAGAAGCTTGCTTTAATCTATAAATGGATCGTTTGAGCTTACAAACTTTCTGTTCTTGACCCTGTTCAATGAACCTTTCCGATTGAGACATAAAAATAGTTTCATCAAGATGGCCATTCAGAAAAGCCGTCTTGACATCCATTTTCCATATTTCATAGCCATAAAATGCGGCAATGGATAGAAGTATTCTCATAGATTTTATCATGGCAACGAGAGAAAAAGTTTCTCCATAATCAACCCCTTCTCTCTAGATGAAACTTTTGCCTCGAGTATAGGCTTGCACCTTGCCAGTTTGGTCTCTTTTCCTCTTGTAGATCCATTTGCAACCTATAGGTTTAACCTCATGTGGTTGATCTACAAGTTCCCAAATAGAATTGAAGTACATTGACTCCATTTCCACGTCCATAGCTTTTATCTATTGTTCCCTATCAACATCTCTCCTTGCCTGTTTGAAGGTTAATGGATCTTCTAGCCCACCATATATGATGTATTGAGTTTCTGTTAAGCCCATATAGCGTTCAAGTTGATGAATAAACCTCTCACTATGTCGAGGCATACTCAACTTTTGAGAAGGACACAATGAGGCAACAATTGTTATTGATGGACCAACTTGATCAACAACCCTTGTTGATTTTTTTGTAGTATTTTTGGTCATTTCTTGTAATATTAGTTTATTGCGAGGTTGATGGTTTTCAATATGATCTTCTTCCAAGAATGTAGCATTTATCGATACAAAGACTTTATCTTCTTGAGGATCATAAAATAATTCTGTTTTTGTTTCTTTAGGGTATCCTACAAACTTTGAACGTATTTCCAGTTTCTTAAGATTTTGTACCAACACGTGTGCTAGACATCCCTAGATCGAAAAATGATGTAAACTACTTTAACGACCTTTCCATAACTCATGCAGTGTTTCTGAAACACTTTTTGAGGGAACCATGTTCAAAAAATATACCGCAGTCTATACTGCATACCCCCAAAATGATCGAGGTAACTGAGCGTAACTCATCATTGATGAAACCATTTCTAACAAGGTTTGATTTCTCCTTTCTGGACACCATCTTGTTGCGGTATTTTAGGTGGTATGAGTTAGGATTGAATTCCATGATCTACTAAATAGTTCTGGAATTGTAAATCCATATACTCACCACCAAGATCAGATCGAAGTGTTTTAATTCTTTTACCTAACAAGTTTTCTGTTTCGGTCTTAAATTATTTAAACGTTTCAAGAGTTTCAGACTCGTGACTCATTAAGTAAATATAGCCATATCTAGAATTGTCATCAATAAAATTGACAAAATATTGATATCCACCTCAAGCTTTTACATTTATCGGACCATAGAGGTCTGAATGTATAAGTTTGAGAGGTTCTTTGGCACGATGACCTTTTCCAGAAAAAGTTCTTTTAGTCATGTTTCCCTCAAGACATAATTCATATGGAGGTAAAGAACTGTCTTCTAACTGAATTAGATGACCGCAATCCTGTTGAGATTAATGTGATCAAGTCTGAGGTGCCAAAGATAGGTGTTAGGAGAATTTTTCTGTTTTTTATTTTGAGTCAGCCGTTTTAAACATCTCTATATTTAGAATGACTTTTGCTTAAATTGATTTTAATATGTATAAGTTATTTTCGAGCCTTGCAGAACAAATGTGAACACCTCTTGAAAAAAACGAACACTTAATTAACTTCAAAAGATATTTTGTACATATTTTCTAGCACCCATCAAACGAAGATCAAGTTTCTTTTCATCTTAGATTTATAATACATATTCTTTAGTAAGATCAAAGATTCTCCAAAAAATAGCTTGACATCTCCCACTGCTTCAGCTGAAATGACTTCTTCTGTTTCCACCTTGAAAGTCATGTCACATTCAAAAAGTTGTTTCGAAAAACTAGTTTCCAATAGAAGTGCAAACATGGTTAGCAGCGCCTGGATCTAATATTCAGGTTAAGTGAGAATTTTTCACTAGACATGTTTCAACTACTAATAAATCTGATTTAACTTGGTTTTCCTTTTCCGCTTTCTTCTAAGCCAAATATTCGGAGCAGTTACGTTTCTAGTGCCCATCCTCTCCATAATGGAAACATTTTTCTTTGGAAGCTTTATTTTTCTTAGCAGCAGGTTTCTTATTCCCTTTTTCGTTCTTCTTCATTTGCACACTTTTTTCTTTTAAAGATGACGGAATAAACTTTTTTTCGTCAAATGGTTTCGTTCCTGACGATGAATCCTTCAGAAACTCTTTCGGTCTTGAAATAACATTTACTTCACTTTCTTTTAGTTTCATCATTGACTGGTAAGTCTGGAGTTCATTCAACAATGTTGTCAAATTGTAACCAATCTTATTCATTACAACATTAGTACGGAAGTTAGATAGCTCTTCGAAAGAGACTTTAATTTCATACTAACTTGACTGGTTTCATCTATGATAGCCTTGTGAGCTTCAACAATATTAAAATGGACCATCATGTCGAGAATATTTTATCTGACGTTGGTATTATTTTTCAAGCGTGTGTTATAAACATACTTTATGGCCCTGTGTCAAATAGAAGATGACAGTTGCCCGAACATATCCTGAAGCGATGCCATAATCTCACGGGCAGTGGGCATGGCCTCCTGTTTCTTATTAAGCACATTAGATATGCTTCCCATGATGTATGTCCTAGATTTTTTGTTAGCCCTAACACACCTATCATAGGCATCCCGAACATTTCGGTTTGCTGTTGAACTGGGAATAGGAGGACATTCATCCGTTAACACAAACCTCAAATCATCCACAACTAATAGAGTATTTATATTGGATTTCCAGTTGGAGTACCCTTCTCCATTAAATTTGTCAGAAGTAAGAAGTTATATAATCGAGTTCGACATTTTCTGAAAAAATTTAAACAAATTTTATTAAACTTATGAATCTAAATCCAATTTTAGCAACAATAATAATGTACCCATATTTCATTTTCTATTTGCAACGATACAGTTGCTACCAAGGGGTAATAAAAAATTCCCTCACTGAAGCAAAACAATCCTGACCAAATACTATAACCAGAATCACTCTTATTCCTATAGTTCATTTGGTTACCATTTTCAATCCAGATCTTTATTAACAATTAGTAATTATTGTAAGTATGACCTACCATTTTCAATTCTTATAGAACCATATGAATATGTCCCCGAGTTAGAAGACAATATCTAAGACGGAACTATAACACCCTATTAATTTCTGAAGCTTAGGTTGTTCAAATTTCTATGTTACAACCCTCCGTAGGGATCGTTGTGGTTAACTACTAGCTAGTGTCTCCTAGAAAACGACAACAGGCTCAACATAGAAATCTCACAGTTCAAACTAATGGAGGAAACAGTAGGACAATGTTGACACATGTCCTTCGCCCACTTACTATGAACTACTTTGTGGATCACATCATTTGTATCATCAAAAAATGATTATTTCGTGGTTCTGTCTTACGCAAATTCATTGAATAGGATGTCCCACTCACATGTCCCAGGCTAAAGATTTAGATCAATATTCAAAATCTGGCAGGTTGTCCTCTTGTGCTTCAAAGACTAAAGACTATCCTTACAAACAACACTGGTCCTTTCAACATACTTTGTCTTCACTCATAAGCATCCTAAGAAAATTTCTAAGAGATCACCTGATAACTAGTAGAAATACAAGTTATTTAGGCCACTGTATCTAGATATTGTGGTCAAAAGTAAGTAAATATGAACCTATTGTATGAAAATTAGCCTAGTATTACAGTAATTATAAATGTTTGCAATTACACCCACTAACACCATAAAAATGGAAGACAAGCCGAATTTTACTCTATTTTGTAGGAGACCAAGTCACCGCTTGCGCTCAAGGCTCACGAGAAACTGATCAACGTATCTCTATTACATTACGCCCGTCAATCAACAATGAAGAGAAAATTACCGTAATGACAGCGCAATACGACAGTCAGTTCAGAGCTGTGTTATAATCGCATGCGGTAATAAAAACAACACCGCATGTGAACCTAAGATTGAAAGATGTAGCTGAGCAACGCAAAAGCGGAGGATTGAGACATGTGTACAACTAATGGTTGTGCAGAATTGACGGTCTGATTGCATAACAGAAGGAATAATATCTCTCTATCTTCGGAATTACCAATCAAGTGGGGACCACAAGGCCATAGTCAAAGATCTGCACCTATAAATACCTCATTGATTTCAGAGAAAATTTATGCTACTTGATATAGGGCTAAGTGCTACTAGATTATAGAGAAAAGGCTGAGCTGAGTGCTTAAGAGAAGAAATCCGGGAAGAAGACGAGATAAGGCCGAGAGGTGAATCTCAGATCTAACCTACCAAACACCCAATCGGAAGCTCTGTGCAAAGATCCCTGCTACCGGTGGAGCAAGCCTGAGAGGGAAGCCCTTCCTACCATCAAATCCATCCTATTCGGCAAGTAAATCTTCATCAAACTTGTGCCAAGACATTGACACTTGTTTGTATCTATTCTATCTCTTTCATCGTTGTATTTCATGTTTCCTTTATCTCTTCATTCATACACCAAACGCTTAATAGAGATATTAAATGTTTCGATAGCTTTCATTTACCATTTTCTGTCTATTTCCATTCACCAGTCAATCACTTTCTTAATGATATCTTCTTAATTCCCTGATAAGCAATATGAATTGACCAAGTACTTAGTCTGTATTAAAGATATAAAATGTGTTTAGCTAAGGCATGCTAGATGGCATCTTCACCTGTGAGAGCAGAAGTGAAGAGGTCATTCTGATCTATCGAGAGAAAGTCAGAAGAATGCGTTAACTAAAGCGAGTAGTACTTCCAGACATGGAAGCAATCTTGCGTTCATTATGTTAGTCTCTGTTTCACCACAGACATGTGAGAGCGTGGCCGATCACTAAGAGGTGTACGCCAAGAAAAGAGCGGAACAGTTTTTGTAGCTTCAATGCGATTAAGAACTTGCGTTGTTTATATTATTTGTCTTTTTCTTTCTATTCTGTTCATAAGACTTACTGCCGCATCCCACATCTTTGCATAACTTTCACAGACAGTCTTGATCCCAACATCTTGTATATGAAGCCTGTATCTTATATCATCTAGTTTAGGTTTACTATATTTTTATGTTATTATCGCAACATTACTGCTTTCCTTTATTTTATTGGAATTTATATAATTGTACAAACATACACTTTTAAAGATTGAAAACCTGGTCGCATATATCATGAATGTACCACAATAACCTGAACTAGTCCCCGTGTTCAATCTCGGATCACACCGAGAAACTTGCGGTGGAATTACACTTGGTTCCATCGTAAGAAAACTTATGACAACGCATGGCATACTACATGAATATCCATAATTAACGCATAATTAGAAGTAGTATCACATCATTATGAGCATAGTACATCATACATCCTTAGCATCTAAAGCAAAAGTCCAACAAGTTTATGGCGCCGTTGCCGGGGAGTGGTTAACGGTTTATTGTTTGAGTGTGTTTTTGGTATTTTGCAGGACAGATCTCATTATACTGGCTGTTCAACATGGAGAGCAGCCTGATGGTTTATGAGTTCTGGTGCTGAACCGAAATTCGTAGCTGACTCTGAGATCGAGCGAACTTTCCGGGCAAGGGTACGTTAGAACCGAATTCGGCGAAAAAAGGCAGCCAGCATGGCAAACAATAACGATAACACGGTGCCAGATGTAAACCAAGGGGCTGTTAGATCGGCTCAGGATCCTGTCTTCCTGGCGGCTGATCGGAACATCCCAATGCGTAATTATGTAGCACCCAATCTATATGATCTTTCGCCTAGAATCTTGAGGCCAACTGTGGAGGAGAATGCACACTTCAAGATTAAGCCAGTCATACTGCAGATGATTCAAAATATCGAGCAACTTCGGGGTCTACAAGGTGTAGACCCACATACCCATCTGACCAACTTTGTCGAGATGTGTGGTAATTTCTCCTTACCTGGTGTGACCCTGAAAAATATAAGATTATATCTGTTCCTTACACATTGAGGGACGAATCTAAGAGGTGGGCTTATTCACTGGAGCCCAATGAAATCACTTCATGGGAGCAATTGGTGGAGCGATTCATGAAGAAGTTCTTCCCACCTACCGTCAACGCAAGGCGACGAAATGACGTGTTGAACTTTGAACAAAAGGAGAATGAGACCCTCAGCACCACCTGGGTGCGATTCAGAAGATTGGTGAAAAAATGCCAGCATATCGGGATCCCCGATTGCGTCTTGATGGAAATATTCTACAATGGCCCGAACAGAATTTTGAATGAATATTGATATAATATTGATACACCAATACAATATTTCAAAAAGAATTAGATCATGAGTGATATACTATAAATATACTATGAAATGAATTTTTAATGACTATTGATATACTATTGATACACTAATTATCTACTTGCAATTCATTTTGAATTAGTACTAATATAAAATTGAAATGTCCATGTTAAATTTTAAATATAATTCTAAGTGATATACTTCATATTTAGTATATTAATAATATCATTGATCTCTTTTCATTTCTTTCTAAATCAAGTATAACAATCAATTAATATACAAACTATGAACTATTTGTTATACAATTGATTTTTCAAATTAAATATAACATATATATCATTAAAATCATATAAAAAAGTTGTAAATAAATTTGATTAACTAATATAATTTATATTTGACATATCACTTGATAAAATTAATGTATTTAATATATACCATAAACATAAAAATTGAACTAATCCAATGAAAATAACTCTATATCAATACGAAAAAAATAAAAGTAATATTTATCATAATTAAACAAAGTCAACCATAATACAATTAAAGTCATGATATATCATTGATATTCTTTAAATAGTGTATATCAATTGAGTTATATACCAAATATAATGTATATCAGTTCACTAATAAACCAAAATATAAAGTATATCAAATATGTCTATTGATACATAAAATGAAGGTAAAATCGTAAAAATAAAAAATCAGAATCTGGTTTAATTTTTTTTTGTTATTTTTATAATTTTAAAAAACAATTGCTATATTTCAAATACCCTATAGTTTTTTTCTACCCAATGCAATTTCCGTCTAAAAAGATCATAAATCATGTGACAGTTCCACCAATTTAACCTACCTTTTCTCTCAACCAACAAAAAGAGGAATAGGGTAAAATTAATTACTTAGGACAATTACAAATATAGACATTATACCTAAAATATTAGCAGATATAACATAATGTAAAAAAATTACAAATATGACCAAATTTAAATAGTCTATCAATGATAAATCATATTATTGATAGGAGTCTATCCGTGATAGACTTGTCTATATTTGCAATTTTTTTTAGAATGATGTTATACACTTAGTTATTATTCTTAAAAATGCTATCAATTACCATTATCCTAATTACTATGTATAGTGACTATTTCTTTCAATAATGAATTGGTCAACAAACTCCATATAAATATATATAATAGAGAATAAATTAATTAGCATGATTGTAATTGTTTGGTAAGCAAACTAAATTTGACCCTTGGAGACATGGGTGAAAAACTTGTGTGACTTTGTCACAAAAGGGCAAAAATATAGTAATTAACTAATATTAAACTTTACACTCAAATTTATAAAATTGAACACTAAACACGAAAAAGGAAAAATTAATATCCTTAATTAGTTAAATATCTTTTGTTCGCAAGATCTATCAATAACTAACGCCTCGTTTGGTAATCATTTTATTTTTTGTTTTTTTTTTTAAATTAATGGATAGATACTACTTCTACCTCTAAATTTCTTTCATTGTTATCTACTTTTCACCAATAGTTTAAAAAGTCAAGCTATATTTTGAGGACTAAGAAAGTAGTTTTCAAAAAATTATTTTTATTTTTGGAATTTGACTAAAAATTCAACAATTGTAAAAAATATGGATGAAATAGACTTAATTTTAAAAAAAAAAAACCAAATAGTTATCAAACAGGTCAAATAAAGTTTAAGGTTAAAATGTCTCACTAAATTAGATATAAGACTATATATATACACTTATAAAAATTATAGATTCAATTTGGTTGAAGAATTTTTCTTTCATTGAGAATAATATTGATTTAATTTATTTGAGGGTAAGTTACATTCAAGCTTTAGTTATCTCCAATTCAATGAACTACTATTTTTCTTTCTTTTGGAGAGTATGTAATTAATTAATTCAAATATATATTCTTTTTGTTGACTATTCTTTCAGAATTAAAGATTACATATAAACTATCAAATAAGTAATTGTTAATTTTTACCTCTAAACATAAATAAATAAATCGTTAGAGACACGTTGGAGCTTAACTTTTGTTGCAACTAACTTTGAATTCTTTATATATATATACATCTAATTTTTTAATTTATTTTTAATTTTTATGATTTTTAATCTTGGAAGAAAGCTGCTCAAATTTAGAAGGCCATACATTGCATTTTAGAGACAGTATCATATGTGTAGGTGGGAAAGTTGAACTAACACTTCTTTAACCATCATCTCTTTTCTTCTACTATAAATATCTCTAACATGCTACAAAGGGAGATCATCAACACTTACATATCTATTCAAGATCATTTCGGGACGATAATCTATAGCCTTGTGTTATTATCGCTTTAGTCTTTTGTTTTGAAGTTCAATGGCTACTCATGGTTTTTCAACCTTAACATTTCCTCTTATATTACTTGGTATTCTTATGTTGATGAATTTTGATTTCTTAATCACGATAGTGAGCGCAAGACATCTATTGGAGATGCCATTACCTAAGGTGCCCGAAGAGCTTCCAAAGCCAAAGATACCAACTTTGCCGAAGCCCGAGCTTCCTCCAGTACCGAAGGTCGAGTTACCTCCATTGCCTCACCTTCCACCCTTGGAAAAGCCTACAATTCCTGATTTTCCAAAGTTATCTGAATTACCAAAAATACCTAATGTTGATCTCTCAAAATTTCCTGAAGTTCCAAGCTTGCCCAAGTTTGATCTTCCCAAGTTATCTGAAGTTTCAAATCTACCAAAGCCTGAGCTTCCAAAGCTACCTGAATTACCAAATATACCTAAACTAGAACTCCCTAAATTACCTGAATTGCCCTCCCTCCCAAAGTCAATCCTTCCGACTCTTCCAAAGGACATGCCTTTCCCTTCATTTAACCCACCCCACACAACCGCAACAAAACCTTGATTAACATATTCAGATCTGCAACAAATGGATTAAACATACATTATTATATATACAACACTGAACTATGTATTGTCTTTTTTTTTTTATATTTTTCCCTTTAATCATCATTTCTAGTAAGTGTGTGAGATTTTTATGTATGTCGTTTCTATTCTCGTCAAGAGTATTTTTATAGTTATAGAATGTTCCTTATAAAACATCATATTATGAATAGATATTTATTTTCGTGTGTGATAGTTTCAATGATGTGTTTCTATGTAGTTTAAGCAATTCTAACACCCTTGAAGAAAATGATGGAAAAAACCAATTTAAATGGATACATATGAGATTGATTAGCCATTATTAATTTAAAGTACCTGCAAGATATACTTATATTTAGAATAGCATATCAATAGTAGAATATACTTATTTTCCGTATGTCAATATATGAATTTGAGTTATAACTCATTACTACAAAATTGGGATTTAATGCAGTTTAAAACTGACATTATAGGGGTACAATGTCGAATGAAAATTGACATTGAAGATCGTGTTTCAAAACGTTTTTAATATCGATTGTCTTAAATCGACATTATAGTTGACTGGAATTTCAATGTCAATTATCTTCAATGTTGGTTGAAAACCAACATTGTACACTATTTTCTATGTCAGTTTTTTACCAAATTATCTCAATAATTGTCCGATATTATTTTTAATTTCTCATTTTTAAAAATGTCCTATCAATTTTTAATGTCAGTCAAACAGTTGAAAACGACATTAGGTGTCTCATTTTGGGTCAAGAAAAATGTCCATCTTATTTAATTAAAAAAACGTAAAAAAAAAAAAAAAATTATTTTGTTGTAAAGTGTGCCTGTTACACTATATGTGTGGCAAGCCAACAATATTTCTCTGCTACCTTTAAATATTACAGAACCGAAACCTAAAATAAAACAATCGACACAACAATATACTCTACCACAAAACTAAATACACAGTTATCTAAAATACAATAATACACTTCCATAGACTACAATAAAGCACACTTCTATAGTATAAGTAATAATTTGTCCATCCACAAACAACATTTAGTACTTCCAATCCATTCTATAAGTACTTATCAAATATGAATAAACACACTAACCAACACTTATATATCGACAACACACTTCCATAGAACAATAATTAAAATTGTCATATCCACCACTCATATGGAACCACCCGCTTCTTCAAAAACTGTAATACGAAATACCAAACACTTCTATAATATTAATAATCATTTCTCCCCTTCACAAACATTAATTAGTACTTACATGAGTACTTACACCAAATACCCCTAAATAATAAAAACTATACACCAATTCTTCCAAGAAAAAGATCATGTTAGATAATAATTCGTCTATACACAAACAATGATTGGTACTTCATATTCATTCTAACTTGCATATTTTACTCACAAAAATCGTCAAGATTCATTTTAAACTAGCATTTACATTCTATTAAGACACAAAGTAATAATAATAATAAATAAGTGCAGTCTTACACAAATCGGCCAACAAAACTTGCCCATTGTGTTTCTTTTCTAAACAAGTAACAATCGTTGCTACATGCATGAATCTTCTCATACTTCATTGTAAGTGTACACAAAATCTTTTCAATTAGAAGTTAGAATTTGATTAGGACTAGGTTAATTTGTCATGAATTAATTTTATAACTCAGTTGAAATACTTTATCACTCCATCCAAATTTAGCTTCCAACATTACTATACACATTCTACCAACGCTTTAAGGTACATCTGGAGGTTTTTATTATCTCCGTTCATTGTTATTGTGACTATATTCAGCGCGCGTACAAATACTGTTTTTGGTTCGCCATGAATCATTCTACTAATCCTTCAACTTTAATTTCGCCTCTTTTCATTGAGAGTTAAAATAGAGTGTGTTGATAGGTCTCTCAAAACACATTGTCTAAATCTGAATGTTAAATCTAACATCACGATCATCCTCATGCAACATTCCATCTTTTCTTATTACATGAGCGTAGACACCAATATTTTTACTGCTTTCTCTTAAGGTATTTTAGTAATTGACTTCACTTGTGAATCCAATTTCCCAATGTTCTGATAACTTTTTGATTATTTACTTTCTCCTCTAAAATAATACTAAATGTGAGATACTCTTTAAGTATGGATATTATTATCAGAAGAGCATTATCATATCCATCGCTTGTAAATTCTCGAAATTTCAATGAGTGAGTGCGAAGAGTGGCGCGCGAGATCCTCATATATATAAACATTCCTCAACTGTGACTATACTCCCTTCTCAATGCAAAATCTCTCTCTT